>NW_011494902.1:871772-885714 GCF_000754665.1 Bison bison bison
ATCCTAAGGGATTTGATTTAGGTCATACCTGAATGGTCTAGTGGTTTTCCCTACTTTCTTCAATTTAAGTCTGAATTTGGTAATAAGGAGTTTATGATCTGAGCCACAGTCAGCTCCTGGTCTTGTTTTTGTTGACTGTATAGAGCTTCTCCATCTTTGGCTGCAAAGAATATAATCAATCTAATTTTGGTGTTGACCATCTGGTGATACCCATGTGTAGAGTCTTCTCTACACATGTGTAGGTTAGACTTTCAGTGGAGGTTTATTCTGTTGATTAAGGCTGTGTGTCTACCAAGCTTTGCTCTCCCATACATATAGAAGGAGGTTTCCTTTTGTCCCAGTGTCTATTTTACTATTTAACATGATGACTGCTGCTGCTAAGTTGCTTCAGTTGTGTCCGAGGCTCCCCTGTCCCTGGGATTCTCAAGGCAAGAACACTGGAGTGGGTTGCCATTTCCTCCTCCAATGCATGAAAGTGAAAAGTCAGAGTGAAATCACTCAGTCATGTCCGACTCTTAGCGACCCCATGGACTGTAGCCCACCAGCCTCCTCCATCCATGAGATTTCCAGGCAAGAGTACTGGAGTGGGGTGCCATTGTCTTCTCCGATTAAACATGACTAAAAAGCTACAAAACCAAATCCCCACCTAGAGACTTCATCTCACTCTAATGGCAGACAGTTTCCTTGATTAAGAGCTTCACAATGACTTTCTAAGGTACTTGCCCTGAGAATCTCATTAACAAATGGCCCAGAACATGACTTCATTTTAGTTAACTCACCTTGATGCCAAGAGATCAGGCTGTGTCTTTTTGTGATGCTCACAAACAACCTGTTTAACAGTCCATTTTACATTTTTAAGGAGGAATTAGGTCAAGATGAACTGCCAGAGTTTCTGGAAATCAGCCTTCCCCTATTTCTGCAAGTAGGATATTTTCTCCACTCCCATCTCCTGGCTTCCCCAGGAGCTGGTGGGGTTGCTAACAGATTCTCTGAAGTTTTTCCTGGAATATTTCTCCAGACGCCAAATGTAATTTTGCTGATTCAACACTCAATCTTATTGCCATAGATTGATGGCTTCCTTCTATTCCAGTCTTCATGAGGACTTCAGTTGTTTTCTGGCATACTAGCTTTACACTGTCTAGTTTACAGACTCGTTGGCTAGGAGGGCTAAAAGCCCAGGTGGAATTTTAACACTCTGTTTTGTGTTACCTATTCATTTTGCCACACTTTCACTCATCACTGAGTCTGTCCCTTTGTTCTGTTTGCTCAGCATCACTTTTAAAACCTTCTTTTGTTGTCTTCTTTATTGCTCATAAACCTCAATGAATTTGCGATCTTTCTCTGGATGCAACAAATCCTACATGACTTTGACATATTTTAAAAAACTCATCCTGACTTGCATGTCTCTCCTTCTAGCCTTTGATTTTACCCTTTAAACCCCTGAACTGAAAGGAGAGGCCTCTGCAGAGCATTGTTTCTCCCTTTAGAGGTTTCCCCTCTCCCACCTTTTCTTCCTGACTCAGGAGTGTCTGTGTGGTCAGAATTATATTTTATAAGCAGGAAATTCTAATTACCGCACAGTGGCAGCTGGAGCAAGCATCCTCCTGGTCTCCAGAAGCAGCTGCTAAGAGGGTGATGATTGTGTAAGCAAACATATTAATATGCTCTCCAGGTGGGCTCATGTAGGCAACAGAACGAATGAGGATGATCCTGTTTCCCCTGAAGGAGAAATATAGAAGGTGGCGTTCAAGGGCAGAGAAGCTGAGGAGGGAGGCGATAGCAGGTGCATGCCATGCTTTCGCTCCGAGCATCCGTTCCTCCTCGTGGCCATGGATGGCAGGGGTGTTCCCACTGGGCTTCCCTGCCAGCCTTCTTGAAGGCTGCTTGTAGCTGCTGGCAATGGCCAATCACTCTTCCCAGGAAGTGGAGTCAGGGAGGTTACTCTGATCTCCATTTGCAAGAGTCTCACCTGTTGCCCAGTGGGACTGTCAGAACCATGTGGATTTGAATTCTATTACCATAGTGATGCCTTGAGGTCTCCAAACTTCATTCAGATCCTTTCTTACATACTAGAGGTGCCTTCTTCTCTTCTTCATTTTTCTGTCCTAGGTTCTGTGTATTCTGTTTTTAACTCCCATCAGGTCAGATGCTTCTCTGGGCTTAGTTATAGCCAGAAGGAGGGTTACTCAGAGTTGTAAACCTGCCTGATCCCAAGACCCGTGGCTCCCAATATAAGAATCTTCCTCCCATTCCCCATCTCAGACACTTTTTTTTGTCTCTACCTTTATTCCTACCCTTGTCTTCCCAGAGCAAGATATCTATTTACAGCAGAAAGGTGTTCCTTCATTTCTGTATCAAGAACCACATCCATGGATGCATATTTTTGTATTATTTCTTCTTTATTGAACCTAAAATATGTCGAGTAAGGAGGCAAGGTGAAAATAAATGTCAAAAAATGTTAGAAAATTCCTGTTTTTCAATCCCTGGTGAGATAATTGGTGGATGAGTTGATCATCAGAGGATGAAACCATTAGAGGTTGATGGATATCTTTACATGGCACCTGTACTGTATTTTATTACATTTGGTGATTATGTCTCTGAGGTCTTATGCCTTATTGTTGCCGTGACGTATGCAGAATGTCTTACATTCTGAATTTGTCAGCGTGCCTTTTTGTGGTGTCATCTTTTCTGTTCCTCCGTTCCCTGTATTTCTAATTAGTGCAGCTTGATTAGATTCAGGGCATTCTGATTTAATTCGGAATGCCAGCTTTCACCACACAAGCAGAGACTATTGAGGAAGAGAGAGCAGGTAAGAAAGTGGAACGAATAGAGAGAAGAGGGCTGGGGGAAGTGGGGTTAAAAAAAATCAGCAGCCATAGCCTGTACTATCGCAACTCACCAAATACAGGCTTCCAATGGCGGGGAGGGTGGCTGCCCTGAATCTCCCCTCCCCCCAGCCTCAGGGCTCTGTTGTTGTTCAGTCACTGAATCTTGTCTGATTCTTTGCTACCCCGTGGACTGCAGCACGCCAGGCTTCCCTGTCCTTCACTGTCTCCCGGAATTTGCTCAAACTCATGTCCAGTTGAATTAGTGATGCTATCCAAACATCTCATTCTCTTCTGCCCTATTCTCCTTTTGCCTTCTATCTTTCCCAGCATCAGGGTCTTTTCCAATGAATCAGCTCTTCACATCAGGTGGTCAAAGTATTGGAGATTCAGCATCAGTCTTTCTAATGAATATTCAGAGTTGATTTCCTTTACGGTTGACTGATTAGATCTCCTTGCTGTGCAAGGGACTCTCAAGAATCTTCTCGTGCACCACAGTTCAAAAGCATCAATTCTTTGGCTCTCAGCCTTCTTTATGGTTCAACTCTCACATCCATACATGACTACTGGAGAAACCATACCTTTGACTAGATGAGGACTTTGGTCGGCAAAGTGATGTCTTTGCTTTTTAATGTGCTACCTGGGTTTGTCATAACTTTTGTTCTAAGTAGCACTTTTAATTTCATGTCTCCAGTCACTGTCCATGGTGATTTTGGATTCCAAGGAAATAAGTCTGTCTCTGCTTCCACTTTTTCCCCTTGTGTTAGGACTGGATGCCATGATCTTAGGTTTTTGATTGTTGAGTTTTAAGCCAGCTTTTTCACTTTCCTCTTTCACCTTCATCCAGAGGCTCTAGGTCCTCTTCACTTTCTGCCTCAGGGCTTGGGGTGCCGTGTGCAGGCTTCTGTGCTACCTTTTAACCCTTTAGGACAGTACACAGTGTGTGCGTCTGTAGGCACTTGACTGTAGGCTCCTAAGATCAGCAGTTACCCTTTTGCTTTCTTATTCCGCAGCCTTCAGACTCTGCCTGTAACAGCTCCTGCATCTCTGTACTGCTGCTTTGTCAGGCCTCATGCATGTAGATGGATCTGTGTGAGTTGGTGAGGGAGATAAAAAGACTTCTGGGTATCCTCCTGAAAGCCCACCAAATTATTGAGCCCACCAGTTGCCTCATTCAGAATTCACCACGCAGCACACAAGCTAAATCATGGAATAACACTGCAGCCTGGCCATTAATGAGTATGAAAGCAACACATCACAGGGTGAAGTATTGAGAAAGACATCCATTGAAGAGAGTTTAATCTTACCTTGGTGAAAGATTAAGGCAAAAGCACAGAAAGATTATATTAATTTTGAGAAAAGAAACTGGATAAGTAGCTAACATGCCATGGGTAAATATAGGGGAATGTTCAATCAGTGCATCCATGATCCAGCAGTTTTGGAAGATGGCAGACCTCAGTGTTTGGATACTGACAGACAGCACTGTATCATGGGAGGTACCTTCCTTTTGAAACACCTGGACTCTGTGTTGAACCTGTGGTTTGCATGGTTTGAGTTGCCTCCACTTCCTTTCAAAGCACTTTGAAAAGACTGTACATATTTATGACAAATGCAGGCGTATTTGTCCTTTTGGACTGATGCAAGGCATTAGAGTATCAGCTATTGCAGCTGTAAAGGAGCCAGCAAATGAGGAAGCCACAGAAGAACTTTATGTGTTTTTAAAGATAATTTATTTCAGTTTACAGTTTAAGCAGAATATCATATCTACAGGGGACTCATGGGTTATCCAGTTTAACTCCTTCATTGCATAGATGAAAAATGAGGCCTATAGAAGAATAGAGACTTGCCTAAGATAATAATAACATTAGGAGTAATTAAGAGTACTTAGAGCTTGAATTGATGATTTCTGATTCATGTATCAGTGATCGTTCCATTATTATACCAAGCTACATTTCCATCCAGAATATTTTTATAATGCTGACTAAGCTGGCTTGTTTTGCTGAACTTTTCCAACATTTATCCTAGATTTTACCAAGTATAATTTTTAGAAATGAAGCTTTGTTAAAGCATTGAAAGATCTACTGTAGCAATTTTTTCTGGTTTACATGGAGGAAGAGCACTGGCTACACATTCAGTTTCAATAAGCTCGGTGGATGTAGTATATTGCCATCAGTATTGTTATAGGAATGCTTTTGGCTTCAAGAAACAGAAAACCTAACCAAAGTTGCTTGAAGAAATATAGTTTCCTTTTTCTAATATAACAGAGAGTCTGGATGCAGGAAGCTTTGGCTTTGGTTCAACGGTTCAGTGATGTTAGGAACTGATGTCTGAGTCTCTTGGCCTTTTCCTCGTGGTCACAAGATGACTGCTGCAATTCCAGCCATCATGTTTGCATTTGATGCAGCAAGAAAGAGGAAGAGGTGGAGCCAACTTCATCTTCCTTGTTACTAGGGGAGAAAACACTTTCCCAGGAGTGCCCAAGAAGTTTTCTGCTGGAATATCATTGTCTAGAATTGGGCCACGATGCAAACAAGTTGTAAAAATGGAGAACAGGATGGCCTTAGCTGACTTAGACCAATCATGATCCATTGCCTAGAGCTGGGCACATAATCAGAGCTTTCTAATACTAAGGGAGAAGGAAATAGCTGTAAATAGTTCATATCACCCTAAAACTCTCAAGGTCCCTCACATGTGTATACTTTCAGAGTACAAGCTTGATGTGAGGGCAGTTTTTTTAATGTCTGATTCTGTAATATTTTTATACCTTTAGTGGAAGATTACTTTTGTACCAAAGGCTTTTCTGAAGATAACAAAGCAATTCCATTGCCAGGTATTTATAGAGCTCAACCTGAGGAACAATAAATGTCTAGAAAACTTTGTACCTGACATGTAGTTCAACTTCTAAACCTAGACTAAAGGAGAAATTTTATGAAAAATTCATCACATGTAAATACTAGACAGGTTGTTATGTTTCATGATATAAAAGACATAATTCTTAAATGACTGTGTCTAGAATTCTGTTAGGTCAAATGACAGTAACCTATCAATGACATGTCACAGTTTTCAGAGCTCATTCAGCAGGTACTTAAGCACAGCTACAGTTGGGTCTTGAACAGCATGGATCCAAACTGCATGGATCAACTGATATGCAGATTTTTGACCGCATGGAGGGTGGGCACCCCTAACCGTCATGTTGTTCAAGGTCAGCTGTGTGGGTCTGGCTCTCTTCTAGGCACCTCAATCAGCATCAGTCAAAAAACAAGAGAAAGTTTCTGGACAGGGGAAAAGACAAATTGTGGTGTATACACACAGTGGAATATTATTCAGCCTTATAAAAGAGAGAAATTCTACTCTATGTGCAGCAAACATGGATGAAGGTTGAGGACTTTATACTACATGAAATTGGCCACAGAAAGGCAAATGCTGTATGATCCCACTCACATGAGATACTTACAACAGTCAGAGAAGCAAAGAGTGGAATAGTTGGTGGTTTTAGGAGCTGAGGAAAAGGGGAAATGGGCAGTTACTAAACAACAGGCATGATGTTTCAGTGAAGCAAAGATGAGTTAGTCTAGACATCCACTATACATCATTGTCCCTGTGGTTCCCAATAATGGATTGTACACATAAATATTTAGTAAGCAGGGAGATCTCATATCAACTGTTCTTATCACAGTGAAATAAAATTTTGAAAGAAACTGAAGAAAAGGATTTTGCCCTTGTGGAGTTTGCATTTAGGGGTGCAGGTCTAGGGAAATATATTAGGGTTCTTCAGAGAAATAGAACAAATAATGTGTACACACACACACACACACACACACATCTATTTCAAAGCTCAGGTGATTGTGGGATATGGTGAGTCTGAAATCTGCAGGTACCTGGCAGGCTGGATACCTTGGCTGGGTTTTTGATGTGACAGCTCAAGTCTGAAGGGACCTGGAAGCAGAATTCCCTCTCAGACTGAAGGACTTCAGTTTGCTTGTTCTTAAAGCTTTCAACTGATTGCACAAGGCCCACCCATGTTATAGGGGGGAATCTGATTTACTCGAAGTTTACTTATGGAAATATTAATCTCATTTTTAATTGAGGTATAGTTGATTTACAATATGGTGTTAGTTTCAGGTATACAACAAAGTGATTCAGTTATTTATAACTACTTTTTCCAGATCATTTTCATTATAGGTTGTTATAAGATATTAAATATAGTTCCTTGTGTTGTGAAGTAAATCCTTATTCCTTATCTATTTTGTATATAAAATAAGTTTGTATCTATTAATACCATTTTCCTAACTTACCCTCCCTCTCTCTCATTCCCTTTTGTTAACTTTACATTTGTTTTCTATGTCTGTGAGTCTGTTTCTGTTCTGAATATAAATGCATTTATGTTATTTCTTGAATTCCACAAATAAATGATACCATATGATATTTGTCTTTCTCTGCCTGACTTACTTCATTAGTATGACCATCTCTAGGTCCATCCACTGTTAATGGCAGTATTTTTCATGGTTGAGTAATACTCCATTGTGCATATACACATCTTCTTATATCAGTCAGGGCACTTGGGTTGTTTCCATGTCTTGGCTATTGTAAATAGTGCTGCCAAGAATGTGAATCTCATTTTGAAAATGTGTTCACAGTGATGTGTGGATTGGTGTTTGACCAAATATCCGAGTACTGTGGCCTAAGTGGACACACAAAATTGGCCATCAGAGAGAACCAGACAATAAACATAATCAATAGGTAAGGTTTGTAATAGCTTTAGAAGAGAGTTATAAATAAGAGAGCAAGATAAGTTACAAGCTAAAATAAAGGAGGCATGGCCTTCAGGAGAATGCTAGAATGTATGTAGAAAGATTTTCAGAAGTCTTGAAGGAGCATTTGCTACATGTCAGGTGCCCAGCAAAGGAGAGAAATGGGAAGAAACACAGAACCTCAAGGGGTGCTTCCCCAGTGGGTACCATGAATAAACAAGACCACCCCCTAATAGAGTGGGCCTTGTGCAATCAGTTGAAAGCTTTAAGAACAAGCAAACTGAGTCCTTCAGTCTGAGAGGGAATTCTGCTTCCAGGTCCCTTCAGACTTGAGCTGTCACATCAAAAACCCAGCTGAAGGGTGGGTCCCTGAGGAGCCCACGGGATACAGAAACAGGCACAGATGTCCTCCCTGACTCGGTTGTCCCTCTAGGGTGAGCCCAGCATGAGGGTCAGAGAGCTGGACTGATGTTGCTCAAGTTCAGAGACCTGGAACACAAGTACATGTTACCTGGAGTATCTTTTTACAAAAATTTTATTTTAATTAATTTTTTTACATTGATTTTTTTTTTTTGGCTGTGCCTCACAGTGTGTGGGATCTTAGTTCTCCAACCAAGGATCAAACCCATGCCCCCTTCAGTGGAAGCACAAAGTCCTAATCACTGGACCACCAGGGAAGTCCCCACCTGGTTTAAATTGCTGTGTTGTTTTCTGATAAAGACCTGGCAGGCATTGACATAAACTCTCTCTGATACCCCTGAGCAGACTCTTGAGGCAGGGAGGGTGAGTCCCTTAGGCTGTATGAATAAAAATGGCACTGGGCATGAAGGAGAGTCACCAACTGGTGACATCAGAAGCCTTGCTGCTGGCAGTGCATTGGCCTCGGAGAATGTTGGCATGATGGAGCCAGAAGGCAGTCGTTGCCAGAGCAAATAGCATCCTATCCTGGAGGGTGAGGAAGCCTCTGGAGATGGGCTCATTCATGCTGGTGGAGGACAGTGTTTCCCTCATGGCCCAGGGTTCTGACACTGCTATGTTGTCCTCAGCCCCTGGGACAGAGAGGATCAAGATACACGCTAAATAGAACCTCTCTAGGTGGACACGTGAGGACCTAGTTGCAGCAGTGGTCTCCAGGGAAGAAAACCAGGGGTTGGCTGGGGACCCTAACTTTTTATACCTTAGGGATTTTGCACAGGGAACATGTGTTACCTTAAAATATTATATTACACAAGCTGACACCGGAGACCTTCTGAAGACAGAGTTCGGTGGAGGCCACATGCTTGGGTTTAGTGTCAGACAGTAGTTTCAGGTCACTTATTAGTTGGGTGACCTCACTTATCTGCTCCAAGCTGCAGTTTTTTCATTAGGAATATGTGACAGTTGTGAGTTTGTGGTGAGGAATAAATGAGTGATTTATGAAGATTCTAAAAACCAGAAGCTGGTCTTATCTGTTAGTCTCCTGAGTATGCTGAAGGCAGCCACTGACATGCAGCTCTGGGTCCCTGGTTTTCTGCACTGACATCTAAATGACATCTTGTGTGCCCTGGTTTTCACAACAATCCCGTACCTTATCAATAACAATCACTTTGTATTCACTCTGCTTAAAAAGCGGAGGAAGGATACAGTTTAATAAGAAAGGAGACAGATTAAAATGCTGTCCTGAGGCTTAATAGGGGCTGGAAAACTTAACTTTACAGCATAACTCATTTTTCAAAGTATTTGCATGTGCATTTCCCCAATAGACTTATGATTTCTTAATAATAAGCTAAAAAATTACTTTTAGTGCATATGTATCTCAGTTCAGTTCAGTTCAGTCACTCAGTCGTGTCCGACTCTTTGTGACCCCATGAATCGCAGCACACCAGGCCTCCCTGTCCATCACCAACTCCCGGAGTTCACTCAGACTCACGTCCATCGAGTCAGTGATGCCATCCAGCCATCTCATCCTCTGTCGTCCCCTTCTCCTCCTCTCATCTCCCCCGTAAGTATGGAGCTTCTTTTTGAGAAAGACCTTGTTTCATACAACTTTGTACCAGTCAAACCATCCCTGTGTGACTACTCTCAAGCACTTTTAGTACAGAATGTATTAGTTATCTATCGCTCTGTAACAAATTACCCCAAAACTTAGTGCCTTAACATTCACAGTTTCTGTGGGTCAGGATTTGTGAGGGGCTGCTTGGTTGGGTGGTTTTGGCTCAGGTATCTCATGAGACTGCAGTTGTATGTCAGCTGGGGCTACAATCAAATGAAAATTTGTCTTCACTTTCACTTTTCACTTTCACGCATTGGAGAAGGAAATGGCAATCCACTCCAGTGTTCTTGCCTGGAGAATCCCAGGGATGGGGGAGCCTGGTGGGCTGCCATCTATGGGGTCGCACAGAGTGGGACACGACTGAAGCGACTCAGCAGCAGTGGATAGTCCACTGCCAGGGGGTTCGCTCACATAGCTGGCATTGGTGCCAGCTCTCAGTGTCTATGCTATTCTTATGGGCTTCTCCATCAGTTCAGTTCAGTTTCAGTTCAGTTGCTCAGTCGTGTCCAACTCTTTGCGACCCCATGAATCGCAGCATGCCAGGACTCCCTGTCCATCACCAACTCCTGGAGTTCACTCAGACTCATGTCCATCAAGCCAGTGATGCCATCCAGCCATCTCATCCTCTGTTGTCCCCTTCTCCTCCTGCCCCCAATCCCTCCCAGCATCAGAGTCTTTCCCAATGAGTCAACTCTTCGCATGGCCAAAGTACTAGAGTTTCAGCTTTAGCATTATTCCTTCCAAAGAAATCCCAGGGCTGATCTCCTTCAGAATGGACTGGTTGGATCTCCTTGCAGAACCAAGGGACTCTCAAGAGTCTTCTCCAACACCACAGTTCAAAAGCATCAATTCTTCAGCGCTCAGCCTTCTTCACAGTCCAACTCTCTCATCCGTACATGACCACTGGAAAAACCATAGCCTTGACTGGACGGACCTTGGTCTACTCTACTGTCCTCAGAGCATGGTGACTGTCCTCATCAAAGCCATTTCTGGCCTCCCAAGACTCACTTCCTCAGAGTGGCTGGGTCTCCCCAGAGTAGGTACCCAGGAGACCACAGTGAAAACTATGCTTTTTATGATCTGGCTTCCAAAGTCACACATGAGAATTTCTGAGCACTTTGCTGGTCACACAGACCCCTGATGCTTCACTATGGGAGGAGACAAAATAAGGAGGTACCCTGGAAGCCACCCCGAAGGCTGACTGTGACACAGGTGTTCTATAGCGCACATGTTGGTACTTAGCGGGTACCTGATAATTTGCTCATTGCACAGTATAAGCCTATACATTGTGCACACAGTATATAAATGGTAAAAGCCAAAGGTTGGTTTTACTGTTTGGGGAGAGCGTACTCTTGTTCCACGTCTCAAACCTGAGTGTGCATTACAGTCACCTGGAGGGCTTAATAAACCTGGGCATCCCTAAGGATCCAGATTCAGTAGGTCTGCAGTGAGGAGCGACAGTTTGCATTCTAACAAGTTCACAGGTGACTGTGATGCTCCCCATCCAGGCTCACACTTTGACAAGCACTGATCTAATTTGTCTAGAGATGCTACTGCTGCTAAGTCGCTTCAGTCGTGTCTGACTCTGTGCGACCCCATAGATGGCGGCCCACCAGGCTCCCCCATCTCTGGGATTCTCCAGGCAAGAACACTGGAGTGGGTTGCCATTTCCTTCTCCAATGCATGAAAGAGAAAAGTGAAAGTGAAGTCACTCAGTCGTGTCCCACTCTTCCCGACCCCATGGACTGCAGCCTACCAGGCTCCTCTGTCCATGGGATTTTCCAGGCAAGAGTACTGGAGTGGGGTGCCATTGCCTTCTCCACTAGTGATGCTTTAAGAAAAGCAGCTAGAAAGCAAATACATCCTTGGTCTCTTAGAGCTAAATACCAAATGGTGAAATTCATTATGCATGTCATTTTTTAAAAAAATGTTCATATAGACTTTATATATAGTTCATATAGATTTATTTTTAAAATTAATTAATTTATTTTAATTGGAGGCTAATTACTTTACAATATTGTAGTGGTTTTAGCCATACATTGACATGAATCAGCCATGGGTGTACATGTGTTCCCCATCCTGAACCCCCTTCCCACCTCCCTCCGCATCCCATCCCTCAGGGTCATCCCAGTGCACCAGCTCTGAGCACCCTGTCTCATGCATCGAACCTGGACTGGTGATCTTACATATGATAATATACATATGATATTTAACATATGATAATATGATATGATTTCATATCATGTTATGAAATCATAATACACATGATGATATGATAATATATTTCACGTATGATAATATACATGTTTCAATGCTAACATATTATCTTAACTTGAGGCTTGCTGAGTTAATGTCATTATACAAATCAGAGAGATGATGGTATATGGACAGCTCTAAGCAGTGGTGAGCTGGCAAATTCTCCACAAAAAAGAAGCAGCTTTGATGTGTAACTTGCCAATTTCTGTAGTGTAAATGCTCCTATCATGGCTGATTATCACCTGAATCTACTGACTCTCCCTCGCTGGGGCACGTCAACTCTAGCACATCCCTGGCGCTAAGCCAGTAGTCCCTGATCTTTTTGGCACCAGAGATTGGTTTTGTGGAAGACAATTTTTCCACAGACTGGAGAGTAGGAGATGGTTTTAGGATGATTCAAGTATATTACATTTATTGTGTACTTTATTTCTATTGTTATTACATCAGGCATTAGATGTAATAATAATAGATTATTACACACTGGATTAACAGATTATTATAGATTGAGGTAATAATAATAGGTTATTACATCAGATTAATAGATTAACAATAATCTGTTTTTAATATATTATCTATTTAATAGATTTTACACTCCAGCACATCACTGGCTCTAAGCCAGTGGTCCCCAACCTTTTTGGCACCAGACATCAGTTTTGTGGAAGACAATATTTTCACAGACCGGGGAGTGGGGGAAGTTTTCAAAGATGATTCAAGCACTCTATACTTACTGGGCACTTTATTTCTATTATTTTCATATCAGCTCCACCTCAGATCATCAGACATTAGATCCTGGTGGTGGGGACTGCTGCTAGAAGCAAGGTCTTTCCTCTGTCTTGAGATTCTGAGAAACCTGTGGTCCAGGTGGGCTGGAAATGGCCAGAGGATTTTGGTAGCCAGTCCTTTGCATGCTAAGGCTGTCAGTGCCAAGCTTAATGTTCGTCCTACTTAGCCTGAGGTTTTTTGAGGTAGCCAGAGTGACAGAATGTAATTGTATGGACAACTCTATGTGCAAAGGTAAATGCAAAATGAGACTCTTCAGAGTCTTCCCCTCTGCATCCTGCCCCAACCTGTACAGTCAGTTCTAATGAGTGCTCCAGGCCTTCTGCTCTCAAGCTCAGCCTCACAGAGACTCCTCATCAGAGCTCTGTCTGGCCTCCCAAGACTCCTTTCCTCAGGGTGGGTGACAGGAGTTGCTTCAGTGAAATTCATATTTTGAGCTGCCAGGATATCTGTTAAGCGTTATTCATATAATGTCTGAGGGTCTACACACATTGCATAGAAAATTTATTTGGCACTTTACCCTCTGGGGGGCTAGTGACAATTATTTACCACACTACACTGTTGTTTAAATCTAAAATTGCTATTTACTGTGTAAGCTTATTGAGGCTACAGAATTTTTTGTATGTTTGCTACAACATCTACCATAGTGCCTTGGGTAAAGTACATGCTTAATTAACACTTGTGAAGTGAAAGTGTTAGTCACTCAGGTGTGTCTGACTCTGCGACCCCATGAACTGTAGCCCGCCGGTCTCCTCTGTCCATGGAATTCTCCAGGCAAGAATAACTGGAGTGGGTAGCCATTCCCTTCTCTGGGGAATAAACATTTAATGAGTTCTAATTTGGAATTATCTTCACTGCAGCAAACATTGTCATCCTAACAGAGAGTTTCAGTGGCCATAATCCCAATGAGTAAGTCATTTGGAAATTTCATTTACCATGAAAGATAAGTGAAATAAGATGTTTTGGCAGGAAGTCCTTTGAGGGTATCCCATAATGCATTTTGTTGTTGTTGTTTTGTTATATAAAGGGCAGATTCTAAAAAAATAGGACTCATGCCAATTCAGTGTAATAAAAAAGGCATAACTTTTGAGATAGGCATGTTAACCATGACCCCTATGGGAGCACCATCTTGAATAGCCTTAGTAACTATCTTATTCTGGGTGGTTTTCTTAGCCTTTTTGAGCCTCAGTTGCCTCATCTATAAAATGAGATTAACAGTAGCCACTTGGCAGGTCTTTTGTGATGACATAATGAGATAATCTGTGAAAAGTGCTAGGACAGAGCCTCATAGGCAGCAG
>NW_011494902.1:885814-888402 GCF_000754665.1 Bison bison bison
CACCCCCCACCACCACTCCCTTATTTGGAGGAATCCACATACCTGTTGCAGATGTACCAAAGATCCCATGACTCTGAATCTTTTAAATGCTTATTTTTAATGGCATATGCTTTTCTTTTTTGCCACGAGCTTCTAGATTTTTGCAGTTTTGTAAGGCAGCATTAATGACACAAATGAAAGTCCTTTCCTACACAGTGTGACTGGCAGGTCTTAATGAGCTGGGGGTGGGGTGGGGATGGAAGCACCCTGAATGCTAGCGTTTCTGGAAATGTTTAAGGACAAAAGAGTTATTTCTTCAGGGCCTAACTTGATTAATAAGATGATAGATCTGAAATTGTACGCGGGTGGATTTCACTGTTTTCCATCTGCTTCCTGAGGCTCCTGGGTTCCCAGGTTATTTTAATAGCACAGCAGGAATTAAGCAGTAATGATCAGTCATAAATCCCAGGTTTGGAAAGAAAATCTGGAAAGGTAGGGGAAGATCTGAAAGCAGGAAATAAACATTTAGCATGTGGCTCAGCAAGTTGCCACACAATTAATATTTCTTGGTTCAAGTTAGCTGTGAAAGGTAAAGCAGGGAAATAGGTCCTCTTCAATTGATCAGAAGCACATTTATTAAGCACCAACTATATGTCAGGCTCCAGAAGGGATGGAGAAAAGGGTATAAAAAAGAAAAAAGGGGAAGGGGATAGAAAAAAAGGGGTTTTAAAAGACCTGATTTTCATACCCAAGAACCAGAGTAGATTGAAAGGCTGCACATGTTTGTAATTTACTTGACCTCCCTTGTTATATTTGAAAATAGGCTTCCAACTCAGGGTTTCCACACTTGGAACCTTAAGTAATGGGTGAACTCCTGAGGTTTTGAAATATTGCATTTCTTTATAGCCACTTGGGAAAAGAGCCTGCCCAAGGTTGGGACCTGAGACCTGAGCTTTATGTGGCATGTAATTTTTAAGAGTGAGATATGGCTTTTTACGTTTTTATAGAAAACTGCAAACCCAGTGCTTTCCCAGGGTTTGGAGTCATAACAGGTGAATGCATGGTGAGAAATTTGGGGCTTAATTTATAGCGCTATTTATTTTTTAAAACAGGCATGACTTTCCCTGTGCAGAAAAGCATCAGGTACATGGTTTGGGACGTGGAGCTGGGAATCGTATCCTTGGTTTCATTCAGTGAATACTCAGGCATCTTACAGAGCACTGACTTTGTACCAGGTACTGTGTTGGGTGCTGAGGATAAATGAGAGTAACATGGAGGCACTCAGATGAGGGCTCTGGAATTACATTTGAGGCAGCAAACAGCTCTTCCCAGCAGGGCCTTGGGAAAAGTTAGAGAGAGGATAAGATTGACATAGAGCCTTAAAGGAGAAAAATTATTGGCTGTAAAGCATGAGGGAGCAGTGTTCCAAGACAGGCACACACACTGCATGGTGTATTCAGAAGGCAACAAGAACTATAGCTGGAAAAGACTAGGGCTCTGCTGCTGCTGCTGCTAAGTCGCTTCAGTTGTGTCCGACTCTGTGCGACCCCATAGACGGCAGCCCACCAGGCTCCCCTGTCCCTGGGATTCTCCAGGCAAGAACACTGGAGTGAGTTGCCATTTCCTTCTCCAATGCATGAAAGTGAAAAGTCAAAGTGAAGTTGCTCAGTCATGTCTGACTATTAGTGACCCCATGGACTGCAGCCTACCAGGCTCCTCTGTCCATGGCATTTTCCAGGCAAGAGTACTGGAGTGGGGTGCCATTGCCTTCTCCCCCATAGACGGCAGTGGTTCTCAAATGTACTGGGTACTCTGGTCACCGGGGGATCTCGTTACAGGAGGTCTGGGGTGACACCTGAGATCAGGCTTTTCCAACAAGTTTCTGCCTGTTGCTCAGCATACTGACTTGAGCCCACACTTTGTGCAGGAAGGTGGTGAGTGTGGAACATAGGAGTAAAAATGGGGGTGGGATGGAGGAAGGGATGAATGGTGAGGGCAGGGACCTGTCACCGTGGGCTGATTCCTGCACCCCGGTAAATTTCTGCTTTCCCCACCTTCAAACTGGTTCGAG
Organism: Bison bison bison; assembly: GCF_000754665.1. Taxonomy (NCBI): domain Eukaryota; kingdom Metazoa; phylum Chordata; class Mammalia; order Artiodactyla; family Bovidae; genus Bison; species Bison bison. The sequence continues at coordinate 887,865 of NW_011494902.1, forward strand.
CATCTCTGCCACTCCCAACCTCCACTTAGCTCCCAGTGCTGCCTGCAACCCTCAGCCAGCTCCCTCTCCCAGTCCCAACAGCAGTGATACTAAATATTTACTATTCTCCTCACATCTCCCACCCACCACCTGTCATCATGGCCTCAGCAGAGTCCTGCCTTTTAATTCATAGAGGAAAGAGAGGTTATCAGATGGAATTTTTCTTAAGGTTGGCCTTTCTCCCCACCCTGAGCCCACCTGCCTCTTCTCCTGCTTTTCCTTTCCCCTCAACTACTGGGTGGGGATGTTCCTCCCTCTGCCCAAGGCTGAGCCCTCCTCTCTGGTGGAAGACATCCCCTCTTCCCTGTGGCCTCCCACAGGCGCTCCGTCCATCCACCAGTCCCTCTGCCATGTATCTCCCGCCCCTTCCTTCCCAGCTTTGTTTCTTCTACTATAAACATGTTCGGGGCTCTCCTTTCTTACCTCCACTCCTACCGAGAAAATGGCCTTGATCCTGAACCCCCTCTAGCTTCTGTCTGATCTCCCACCCTTCCCTCCC
>NW_011494902.1:888502-892752 GCF_000754665.1 Bison bison bison
ACAGCAAGTCAGTACTTGCTGTTTCTCTTTCTCTACTCTTCATCTATTCTCTGCAAATTGCCACCATCTGGGTTGGCCTTCCCCGCTCCACTGACATGGCCTGTCTGAAGTTAACCCCACCCAGGGATTTCAGTCCTGGTCCTGTTTGTTCCTCATAGCACATTACAGTGTTGCTCACTGGTGCCTTGAAGCTGCATCTCCCTGGGGGCTCTCCAGATCCCATCTCCTGGGTTCATTTTGAGTCTCTCAGCTGCATTTATTGGTTCCTCTTCCTGTGCTCTGTCTTTACCAGTTAACATTTCCCAGGGTCCTGGTGGCAGCCTTATTCTCTTCTAAGCCTGAACATCCTTCACTGGCTTATCACCCACCCATGGGATTTGAACTGCTCTTTCTATGCTGTTGACAGAAATCCGGCCCTTCAGCCCCATTGCTATATTGGTTGTATCTTTATATGTGTCTCACATTTAAAACACTGATTCTTCCTAAATAAGGTCCTACTGATCTCAAGTGGCCTCAGCCTGCAGTGGCTTGGAGTGGGACTTGGGTTCCCAGCCAGAGACTGAGGCTGGGTCAGGGCAGTGAGAGCACCAGATCCTAGCCACTAGACCACCTGGTCAGTGACGAGGCCCTGACCCTTTGGCTTTGCATGGAAGAATTTCCACAAAGACCGAAAGTAGTGAAGCAAGCAAAGTATTTATTAAGATGAAAGTGGGCAGACTCAGGGAGAGAGTGAGTCACTGAATCGCGCCCTTGTGGCAGTTTGAATGACTTTTATGGGGTATTTCTTCTGCGTTTCCTTTGGCCAATCATTTTGTTGTGCCTGGTTCTCAGTCCATACTTGGAATATCTCAGGATTCTCCCATGTGTGTGCACGCATCTCTTAGCAAAGGTGAATTTTCTCTAAAAGGCTTATGGTTGGGGCACATCCCTTGACATAGCTCCCCTTTGGCCTCCAAGGAGGAGGCCACATGTGTGGTTGGGGAGATCTCCTGCCTCCAGGAAAAGAAACACGTGGTCTGAGCAGGGCCCAGCCTCCTTCCTTGATTGCCCTCCTAGTCTCATCTTGCAGTTTTGATCCATAGGGAATGAATCTCTAATCACTTTGCCCTGGATAGTGGGGCATTTACCTCCTGCCTCACTACTCTGTAGCACAGGGAACTATCTATATTCAGTACTTTGTATCAACAGTAACCTCTAATGAAAAAGAATGTGTAATATATATATATAACACATATGTAATATAAACTGAATCACTTTACTGTACACCAGAAACTAACACAACATTGTAAATTAACTATACTGCAATAAAAAAGGAAAAAAAATGAATAAACTGCAGTTATTAAACAGTTATCCAAATCTGTACCCATAGACCCGATATATTTGAAAAAGTAGATTCTTTCTCTTCTCTCCAAAAACTGCTTTTCCTGCAGAGTTTCAGTCTGGGTAAATCATACCTCTCCACTCACCTTTTCTCAACCCTAGACGAGAGTCACGCCTGTCTCGTCTCCTTGCCTCCCGTGTCATCAGCGGTAGTCTTGTCCTCTGCCCTCTTCAGCTGCTACCTTAGTATATGAAATACCTTCCTTCCACTACCCAGATCACTGCCTTGGCCTCAGCCTGACTACTCTTCACACACCTGTGACTTTCAACCCCTACTGCATGTCCAAATCCCTTGGAGAACTTTGAACAATTCTGATGCCCAGACACCCCCCAAACCAATTACATTAGAAGGTCAGGCGGTGGGACCCAGGTTAAGAGACATGGCTTTCATCTCTCCTCCCTCAAATCTATCCTCCACCCCGCCACTAAAGTATATTCTTTCAAACTTATATTGGATTATGTTTGGTCCTCTGTTCACAAATCCTTCAATGATGTTCCATTGCCTTTGGAAAAATTCTTTGGTGTGCTCTGCAAGTGTTTGGGGGGCATATTATAAGGAGACCTTTAATGATTGTGTGCATGCATGTTAAGTCGCTTCAGTCATGTATAACTCTTCATGGCTGTATGGACTGTAGCCCACCAGTCTCCTCTGTCCATGGGATTCTCCAGGCAAGAATGCTGGAGTGGGTTGCCATGCCCTCCTCCAGGGGATCATCCTGACCCAGGGACCGAACCCGAGTCTCTTATGTCTCCTGCATTGGCAGGCAGATTCTTTACCTCTAGTGCCATCTGGGAAGCCCCTTCCATGATTGGCCCTGGCTAATTCTCCAGACCCATCTTGTGTGGGTCCATAAAAGGCCCTTTACCAGGCCATTCTGATCCACCTCCCCAGGCATCTCCGAGGCACTCTGCATGTACACAGATGTGGCCCTCTGTCCAGAATGTGAGCTGTCTCCCACTCTATCCCACCGCTACCTCACCTAGTCAACTGTTATCTCTGTGCTTTGATAACCCTATTGAGGTGTCATCACTTACACAGAGCCTTCTGGGATCCCCTGCCCAGACTAGGAAAAATGTTCTTTCTGAGCCTCCTAACACCTGGCTTCCTCCATACCACCACCTTTCTCTGTCCCCACCAAGGGAGCCCCTTGATGGCAGGGACAATGTCCCATTTACATGGCACCAATACCCAGCACATGGTAGGCACTCAGTGTGTGGAAAATGAATTCATTCATCCATCTCTAACTTCCTAACAAGCTTATGCAGTAAAACAGAAAAACAGAATTGAAAGCCCATTGCATTGTTCGGGCAAAAGACTTAAATCCACAGTTTGTGTTGTTTGGACATTTCTCATCATTACACAGAAACATGAACATAACACAAGTGAAAAGTCTCCCTGTTGAAGAAGCAGCGTCACTCCACAACGTCCTGGCAGAGCGTGTGTGGGCCCCGGAATGTGGTCCCGTCCTCTGACCCTGCCATTGTTGAATGAATCCTGCCACACGAAGTGCCCATGATCTCTCTGAATCCAGAGATGAGGTTAAGATGAAGCTCATTTTTAAAAGGTGAGTTTAGCCTATAGGATTGTAAACACAGACACAAAGAAGCTTCGCTAGCTCAGAACATGGAGTTTGAAAACAGGCCAAATGTTGAGACTGGGTGACTATAAGTGGATTCTTCATTTCACTAAAGATCTATCTGCCATGGCAGCAGTTCCCAACCTTTTTGGCACCAGAAACCGGTTTCACAGAAGACAATTTTTCCACTGACCGGGCACAGAGGAGGAGGGATGGTTTGGGGATAATTCAAACGTATTACATTTATTGTGCACTTTATCTCTATTATTATTACATTGTGATGTACAGTGAAATAATTATACAATTCACCATAATGCACACTCTGACAGGAGGCTGAGCAGTAATGTGAGTGATGGGGAGGGGCTAAAAATACAGATGAAGCTCCAGTTGCTGGCCTGGGCACTCACTTCCTGCTGAGTGGCCTGGCTCCTAACAAGCCACCCACCAGTAGCAGTCCATGGACTGGGTGCAGTGAGGACCCCTGTGCTATGGTATTCTTGCAAATGGATGCTTCTCTTAGCACTGAAAATTAGCATTCAGCTTACAAAAGTTCAGGCCTGCAAAACTGCTCAGATACACATGTCTCATAAAAAAAGATCTGGCCAGACCCTGCATCCCCCTGCTTGTGAACAAGGGTGTGAGAATCACCAGGAGTGCTCAGAAAGCAAGCAGGGTCCCAGGCTCATCAGAGAAAAGTCAGAGCCTGGACCCTCTTCCGACTCTGATCTGTGCCAGGATACAGTGATGGTGACCACCGTCTATCTGTGATCAACCGCCACCCTCCAGCTGTTCTTCTCAACTCTTCTGCTTGGTAGAATCCTATCTGTGGGACTTTTAAAAATCCTGACACTCAGTCCTTACCCCAGGCCAGGTAGATGAGTGTCTCTGAGTGGGGGACTTTGACATTGGTAAATTCAAAAGCTCCCAGGGGCTTCTAAACGTAGCCTGGGGGGTTGAGGATCACACCCCTGGCTTGATTGGATTGGATTATTTAGTTGCTAAGTCCTGTCTCTCTGCGACTCCATTGGCTGTAGCCCGCCAGGCTCCTCTGTCTATGAGATTTCCCAGGCAAGAATACTGAAGCCAGTTCCTTCTCCAGGGGATCTTCCCAACCTAGGGACTGAATCCACATCTCCTGCATTGCGTGTGTACTATTATTTAACTCTGAGACACCAGAGAAGCCGCCCCTGGCTTACTGGTTCTCAAACGTGGCTGTACATTGAAATCACCTGGGGGGCTTCAACAAGTACCCTGGGCCTGGCTTCCACCTCCAGAGATTCTGCTGTAATTGGT
>NW_011494902.1:892852-928257 GCF_000754665.1 Bison bison bison
GCTGTAATTGGTATGGGATGCAGCCTGGTGTCCACATCAGGATTTATAAAAGCTCCCTGGCAATTCTGACATCAAGTGTCAGATCCCTGACTGCAGTTCATCCTCCTGCAGTCCCTAAAACACTTTTTACTTTGACAGAAAAACCCATTGCTATGAGAAGATGGGAAACTCGACCTGTCATGAAGCTTTTTATCCTCCCAGCTGACCCAAAGTGACTGGAGCAGGAATCTCCCGTGCCCCCCGCCCCTCCCCTGCCGCCTCCGCCCTAGGATGAAAGTGATTAATCTGTGCTGGAGAGAAAGGAGCAAATTAAAAAAGTTTATAAATTAAACTTGTAGACAATGAGGGCCCAGCCGCCTTTGCCACCAAATGAACGTCCCCAAGTTCCCCAACTGCCTAAGTGACCCTCAACTGGCCCTAAAGGTGGCCATCCCTTACCTGGAAACATGCAAAGTGGCATTACAAATAATAAATGGATACGACTAATGGGCTCAATTATTGTAAATTTCTGGGTCATTGATAATGGCATTTCCCTCCCTTCTTGCAGTCTGTGTTCAAATTTTTTTCTTCTTTATGCTACCCTATTAACAGATGTCAAAGCTGAATTAGTGTCTGTCATGGGTAGGTTGGCTACAGATGCCCTCCTGCACCTCATCTCCTCTCTGTAGCTTGTGTCAAGTTGGTAGCTATCAACATCATTTTGAAAAAAGGCATCTTGCATTGTCCAAAAAAGGTCCAGGTGGTACCACTCCCCATCCAGTCTTACAAATGTAATGCTTCAGGAGGTAAATTCTCCAACAACTACATGATTCACTGATGGGGATTCTCATATGAAACTTTTTTTTTTAATGAAAATACTCAGATCAAGTTTTCTTGGAACTTGAACATAGGATAGGGGTTCTCAACTTTGGCTACACATTGGAATTGTTTGGGGAGCTTTAAAAACTATTGATGCCTATGATTGTTACTTTACTTCAGTTCACTCACTCAGTGATATCTGACTCTCAGCGACCACATGGACTGCGGCATGCCAGGCTTCCCTGCCCATCACCAACTCCTGGAGCTTGCTCAAACTTATGTCCATCAAATCAGTGATGCCATCCAACTATCTCATCCTCTATTGTCCCCTTCTCCTCCCGCCTTCAATCTTTCCCAGCATTAGGGTCTTTTCAAATGAGTCAGTTCTTCGCATCAGGTGGCCGAAGTTTTGGAGCTTCAGCTTCAGCATCAGTACTTCCAATGAATATTCAGGACTGATTTCTTTTAGAATGGACTGGTTGGATCTCCTTGCAGTCCAAGGGACTCTCAAGAGTCTTCTCCAACACCACAATTCAAACATATCAGTTCTTCAGCACTCAGCTTTCTTTGTAGTCCAACTCTCACATCCACACATGACTACTGGAAAAACTATAGCTTTGACCAAATGGACCTTTGTCAGCAAAGTAATATCTCTGCTTTTTAATATGCTGTCTAGGTTGGTCAGCTTAGCAGCAGCAGCAGCAGGTTGGTCATAGCTTTTCTTCCAAGGGGCAAAAGCCTTTTAATTTCATGGCTCTAGTCACCATCTGCAGTGATTTTGAAGCCCAAGAAAATAAAGTCTCTCACTGTTTCCATTGTTTCCCCATCTATTTGCCATGAAGTGATTGGACCAGATGCCATGATCTTAGTTTTTTGAATATTAGTTTTGAACCAGCTTTTTCACTCTCTTTCACTTTCATCAAGAGGCTCTTTAGTTTCTCTACACTTTCTGCCATATGGGGGGTGTCATCTGCATATCTGAGGTTATTGATATTTCTCCTGGCAATCTTGATCCCAGCTTGTCCTTCATCTAGTCTTCATTTCACATGATGTACCCTGCATATAAGTTAAATAAGCAGGGTGACAATATACAGCCTTGACGTACTCCTTTCCCAATTTGGAACCAGTCCATTGTTCCATGTTTGGTTTCCTTAGAGATTTTGATTTCATGGTCTTCGTACTGGTGGGGGCAATGGGATATTTTAGAATCTTCCCAGATTCCAGTGTTTAGACAGGGTTGCTACCACTGATATTTGTCAATAAGACATATTGAGAGAGGAAAGGTTAAAGGATAACCATAGAGAAACATCGGAGAAGGCGATGGCACCCCACTCCAGTACTCTTGCCTGGAAAATCCCATGGATGGAGGAGCCTGGTGGGCTGCAGTCCATGGGGTCGCGAAGAGTCGGACTCGACTGAGCGGCTTCACTTTCACTTTTCACTTTCATGGATTGGAGAAGGAAATGGCAACCCACTCCAGTGTTCTTGCCTGGAGAATCCCAGGGACGGGGGAGCCTGGTGGGCTACTGTCTATGGGGTCGCACAGAGTCGGACATGACTGAAGCGACTTAGCAGCAGCAGAAGCAGCATAGAGAAACATCTCCCAAGTCACAGTCTCCTTAAGGACTCTCCTTGTGAATCAACAGAGGCATTTGTCCCATTTAGAGCCTTTATGAGTGCATTCAGTTAGATGAGTTTCCTAGGAGACCAGAGGTAAAGTTAGACCATAGAAAAATCTCCAAACCCAGAGTGTTTCTTTCAGTGATCTTTTATTTGTCATTAAGAGAAAGTTGTGTCCGAAAGTTCTCACTACCGTCCCCCATAGCTCATCATCTTTTTTTTTTTAATTTTATTTTTAAACTTTACATAATTGTATTAGTTTTGCCAAATATCAAAATGAATCCGCCACAGGTATACATGTGTTCCCCATCCTGAACCCTCCTCCCTCCTCCCTCCCCATACCATCCCTCTGGGTCATCCCAGTGCAGTGTTGTTAGCGTACCATGGATGAAGGAGAAAAAACTCAGTACTATGCTGAGGCTGGGCCTGAGGAGTGGATGATACACAGGATTACCGTGTGGTGTGATATCCTAAAGGAGCTTAGGATAAACGCTGGGTCCCCACATACTGTGCTACCCTCCCAGGCAAATACTCCCTGATCATGTTGTATGTTTTTTTTCCTCCGTCAGCATTCCCTCAAATCCCCTTTCCTTTCTGTGAACATCTTCCTGTTCTGTGTTTTATATCTTCTGAGTCTTGCCAGGACTGACTGCAACCCATGCAGCATCCATCTCTATCTTCTTTGCTGCTGGCAGAACCCAGAACTTCCTCAGGCCTCTGGCCCAGCAGCAGGTGGTAATGTGTGATTAGTTCAAACAGTGATTATCTACCCTGGCTGCTCATTAAAGTCTCCCGAGGAATTCTTCAAACAATGCTGACACTTGGGTTACACTCCCAGACATTCTGATTTAATTGGTCTGGAGTGGGTCTTAAAAACTCCCATATGATTAAAATGTACATCCAAGATTGAGGTTTGTAGTTCTAAGGATCCTCTGGAGATCTAATATAATCATAGTATTTCAGTTCTTGCTAGTGGTTTATTTACATTCAGGTAAACCATCCATTTTGGCCAATGAAACATATGAGAACTCAGGGATGGGGGTGGGAGAGATTGAGAAAAAGGTCTCCTCTTCCTTTAAGAAGTGCAGTTCTCCTTTCTCCTTCCTAGTGTTTGGAGTTGCTGGGTGAGGATATAGATGCCTGGAGCCATACAACTGTCTAACTGACTATCCATGCCCTGAGCGTGTTGTTATTTTTCCATTGCTAAGTCATGTCCAAGTCTTTGTGACGCCATGGACTGCAGCACGCCAGGCTTCCCTGTCCTTCACCGTCTCCCGAAGTTTGCTCAAACTCAAGTCCATTGAGTCGGTGGTGCCATCCAACCGTCTCATACTCTGGCATCCTCTTCTCCTCCTGCCTTCAGTCTTTCCCAGCATCAGGGTCTTTTCCAATGAGTTGTCTGTTCGAGTCAGGTGGCCAAAATATTTCTGTGATAATTACAAAGTACAATGTTACAAGGAATCTAGGTCTTTAAATTTTTTTTATTTATTTGGCTGTGCTGAGTCTTTTGCTGCCTGAGCTTTTCTCTAGTTGCAGTGAAAGTGGGGGTGGGGGCTACTCTCTAGTTGCAGCATGTGAGCTTCTCACGGCAGTGGCTTCTCATGTTGCGGAGCTTGGGCTCTAGGGCACATGGGCTTGAGCAGTTGTGGTGTGTAGGCTTAGTTGAGCCTCGGCATGTGGGATCTTCTGGACCAGGAATCGAACCTGTGTCTCCTGCATTGGCAGGTGGAGTCTGTACCACTTAACCACAAGGTCTTAACAATGTCATGGAGCTGCTAAATCTGTCAATTGAGAAGGTCCTGTTGTCTAGGCTTCTTGCTTTGCAAGGCTGCATGTTCCACCCAGCCTTCTAGCAGGCCTCGGCCAGAAGCAGACCATGATCCCAGACCCCAGGTGTCCAGAGAGGCCTTTGAGACGATGCCTTGCCCGACACTCACAGCACCTCTGTGAGTGTGAAGCACTGCCAGCTCTGAAGAAGCCTCCCACCCAGCTATGAGGAACCTCAAAATGACCTTGCTGGACAGGCTTCCTGGAGAAGGCATGTGTATTGTTGAGTACTTAGTATGGTGGATGCTGACCATGGAAGTCTGGCTGGAGTCAGGCTAATTCAGGCTTGAGTCCTCATTACTGACTGTGTGCTTGGCGTCAGTCACACTGTGTGCCTTGGTTTTACTGTCTGTGCAATGGGATTAGCATCCACCTGGAAAAGTTGTTGCTGTGATTCTTTTAATGGATTTAGCACAGCATCTTGCGTATTGTAAGTTTTTGATCTTTGTAAGTGACAGTTTTGACTATTTCTTGATAGATTCTCTCTGTTTATGATGCAGTGAGCTAGAGGTGAAGTAATTAAAAAGAGTGAGAAGAGAGACAGTTGGTTTCTGTAGTGGAGAAACATTGGGGTTTTTCCTGTAGTTTTCTCCTCCTGGAATCTATCAAAATAATTTGGGTGATGCTAAGTCAGCACTGGCACCAGGGCCGGTGTAACTGAGCCCAGGTTCCAGCTCAGCCAGCTGCTGACTTGACGGGTGCACTGCTGCCTACTTGCTGCTGGTTATGCCAAGGCCATGGCCAAGCCATGGTGTAACACTTTCCCAGAGGCTGCACCCCACTGGGGATGTAACTCTGGTGGGAGAGGGGCCTTGGGGGGGTGGCCTGTCAGGGACAGGGTCCTCTGGCTTTGGGAGCTGAGCCCCAAAATCCAGTGTGGCCTCAGTTCAGAGTGCTGAGCACCCTGGAGCCAGTCCTCCTCTGGGACTAGTTCTCCATACCCAGATGGAGCCTTGGGCTTCAGAGCAGGACTGGGCATGTGGGCATCAGACTGTTGTCTCCAGTTGGTTCTAAGGGGCTTCACTGAGACTCCCTGGGAGCCTGCCTGCCCTGTCTCCATGCACCTCCCTCCCCTCAGCATTTTCTTCCTTCTCCTGGAAGGAAGGAGTTTCATCTACATGCCCTACTCCCTTCTCCTGGCTTCTCCTTGACTCAGTGAGGCTCTTGAACATTCTCTTCTCCAGCATCATCCAGGCTCTGACAGCCCTATTCCATCTATGTCCCTTCTGTCTTCTGTTCCTGCTGGGGTTCTGTCTTCTCCCAGAAGCCTGCTTCTGGCACATCCATGAGCACCTCACTTGCTTCTCAAACTCTAAAAATGTTGCCCCATCCCCACTGCCCACTGGCATCCCTGGGACCTAATCCTCTATATTTAGGCTTCATCTCTGCTGTTCTTCACAACCTCCCCTTCCCCAACAGTGCTGTCTGCTTGTTTGTTTTCATCATTTCCTTTTAAAAAATATTTATTTATTTGGCTGTGCAGCATGCAGGATCTTTGTTGCAGCATGTGGGATCTAGTTCCTGGACCGGGGTAGAACCCAGGCCCCCTGCATTGGGAGCACCGAGTCCTAGCCACAGAACCACCAGGAAACTCCCTGTTTTCATCATTCTTTGTGTGTGTGTGTGTGTCTGCATTTTTTAAGTTGGAATATAATTGCTTTACAATATTGTGTTAGTTTCTACTGTACAACATCGTGAATTAGCCATGTGTATACATATATCCCCTCCCTTAGCATTGAAATATACACACTACCATGTGAAAACAGCCAGCTGGAAGCTGTGGCTGCACCGCACAGGAAACTCAGCCTGGTGCCCTGAGATGACCCAGACGGGCGGGATGGGGTAATTCCTGGTTCTTAAACCGAATGAACACCTGATTGCCTGCCGCGCAGCCTGGAACAACTCCAGGCTTCATGACTGCTGTCTTACCCAAAGGGAGGCTCTTTATTTCATTCCACCTTCCCTCTAATGTCTCTACTTCTGGTCCATACTTATGTTTTTTCATAATTTTTTAAATTAATTACTTAAGTTGAAGGAGAGCTGATTTACAATGCTGTGTTAGCTTCAAGTGTACAGTACAGTGATTCAGTTATACATATATATTTCTATATTCTTACTAAGATTCTTTCCCTTTATAGGTTATTATGAAATATTGAATATAGTTCCTTGTGCCATATAGTAGGTCCCTGTTGGTTATCTGTTTTACATATAGTGTGCAGTGCTAGTCGCAAACTCCCAATTTATTCCTCCAGCACCCCACCCATCAGCTTTGGTAACCATAGGCTTGTTTTCTATGACTGTTGGGTCTATTTCTGTTTCATAAATACGTTTGTATCTTTTTTTCATTTTAGTTCTAATATTTTTTCATCCTGCCTTTGTGGGGATTTTGTAGTATCACTTTATCAACTATCCTTTCTTCTCACAACTTTGAGGTTATTTCTCACTAATTCTTTGCTCACTAATGTTCAGGTTTCTTCTATCTTAAGGAGAAAAGAAAGAAAAGACATCCTTCCTCCACTAGTGTTCCTGTGCTGCTCTAACTGGGCATCTTCGCTCCTCCATGCGAAGAATCATCCAGACTCATGTTTCCTCTTCCACACGCCTCCTCCTCTCCCTCCATAGTAGTATGGCTTCGCCTTTCCATAATTCTGAAATCGCCCTCCCCAAGGGCGCAGTGAACCCTTGTGTTTAAAGCCAGAATCTTGCTATGTCTATTTCAGGCAGTAGTCTATTCAGGGCTCCTGCTGTAGAAGGGAGAGCGAAAACAAGTAACATGTTCACTTGTTTGCTTGCTCCCCAAGGGTTCCTTATATGGTTCCTTATATGGGGTGAGGATAAGGGTGGGTAGAAGGGTTGGGCCAGAGGGGTGGCTTAGGTGGTCTTCCCACCCCTTTGGTGGTATTGTGTTCAGGGGACATGCAAAGTACCCAGCTTTTGATCTCAACATCTTGCTTTTTCTCCTGGCTCCTCAGAAGTGGCAGTTGGGATTTTTTGGTCTTTTTGTCTCTTGTTGTCTATAACTTGCCCCAACTGGACATGCATGCTTACATAGTTATTTTTAGTCCCTTATATTTTCTTTGTATTTTCTTTTTTTTTGCTCAGTTAGACATTTGTCCAGGGGCAGGCATTGTAGCAAAGGGTCCCAGGTCCCAGCCTATCTCTTGCTGCTGCTGCTAAGTCGCTTCAGTCGTGTCCAACTCTGTGCGACCCCATAGACGGCAGCCCACCAGGCTCCCCCTTCCCTGGGATTCTCCAGGCAAGAACACTGGAGTGGGTTGCCATTTCCTTCTCCAATGCATGAAAGTGAAAAGTGAAAGCTAAGTCGCTCAGTCGTATCCGATCCTCAGCGACCCAATGGACTGCAGCCTTCCAGGCTCTTCCGTCCATGGGATTTTCCAGGCAAGAGTACTGGAGTGGGGTGCCATTGCCTTCTCCGAGCCTATCTCTTAGCAGACCTTTTACTCAGTTGATACTGTGTGCTTTGTGAGTGACAGCTCCAAGATGTTTGCTGAATGAATTTTGCCCACATAGTCTTAAGTAGGTACTTTAAATTCCCACTATCCCACCTGCCCCATTCTATTGTCTACATCCCCCTTTATTTTCTCAGTAAGAAATGATTAAACAAAGGCTGTCTTCCTAGTGTCCAAACCTGAGCTAACTTCTGAATTGACATCTTGCACAGACAATTGGAATCTACCCTATGACTGAGCAGAAGAGGTCCCTTTGGAATACCTGTTATTCGAGTCACATCATGATATTTAAATTCAGGATGGTTTACCATCACTCTGTCATGAAAACTTGTACATTCTGGTTGTGGTCAGGTTAAAAAGATTTTTTTTAAAAAAACTCTATTACCCAAGAGCTTTCTGCAGTTTGTGAGAGGAGAAAATCAGGAGTTTTAAAAAAAATCCATCTTACATTCCTAGAATAAAGATCTTTGGGAAGAAAAACTGTAAGAAAGAGAAGCAGATAGACTGAATGGGTAATTAAAGTCAGCCAGTTGGGCATCTTTAATTGAAGTTTCATTACCCTTGTCCTTGGATGTAAATGGCTATAAATGCAGGCTAGGACCTGAGGAATGGGCTCTCAATCCATGGATACTAGGGGTTGTGGGGTGTCTACTAAGAGCATGGCTGGGGTTGGAGTGTAGGCAGCACCTAAGCAATGGCAACAGAGGCTTGGTTTTCAACCAACTTTCCGTCTCTTTTTGAAAAGATGAAACCTCATAAAGAGCAGAGCATTTGATGCAAGTCAGTATAATTAAGTGCTAAATCATGGCACAGATGCTAAATGCCAGCAGAGCCCACATGGGAAGATCTATGAGTCCTGGAACAGCCTGAAAACTCCTAGGGAGGATGAAGGATTGGAGCCAAGTCTTGAGGGCTGGGAAGTTCCTATGGCTCAGGGCTGGACAAGTTGAGGGGTGGTGGGAAAGTATGTTAGAATCATAAACACTAAATCCTCCCCCAGCTTCTCCCCAGCCAGAATTCAGTCTGTAGATCCTTAGGAGGAGCTCATGTGTGTTTCTGACCTTCAGCTTTCCTGGCTACCCTTGTGTACCTTCCTCTCCTCCCCTGCCTTCCACAGTGCCCAGTATGAGCTACTCTGGTGACCTCAGATCTTTCAAGCCAGATGGACTCATATGGGTGGACCTTTCTGCTGTTTCCTCCAGTTGTCTCCAAGCCATGCCAGCCACCTACTTCAGCAGTTATTTCTTTGTACCCCCTGGTGATGAGAAGTCCCTTCTCTCTGGGACTCTAAGACAGGTCCCCAGCGGGGGCTGGATGTATGAAGGAGAATCAACACCAGCTTCTGGATTTGGTCTTCCCTCTGATTCCCAGCCTGACTCTCCAGATCAAACTGGGACACCACAGTGGCCTCATAGGTTTGTTGTTTTTTCTCCTGAGAACTCTAATTAGTCACAGCTCTTTGGGTTGGAAAAGAGAGAGAGGCTCATTCTGAGCCAGATTTGAAATAGAAGTTCATGTATGGTTGATCCAAAGATCCCTGGTGTCTATAGGAGGCTGCTTTCTACCAGACACAGTTCTCTCAGGCTGTTTGCTTAAGTGGTATCAAGGATGGCCACCACTAGCAGCAAGCTTGGACTCTGCCAGCTAGCCATCCTGCCTAAATGGTCTTTTCCCCATAGTCTTGGGGATGAAACCATAGAAATGATTGTTTGTATTTCTTGGGTCATCTATCCAGCCCTGAATCATTTGGGTTAAAGAAATGAGATCTCATCATTGACCAGGACTGTGTGACATGCACAGTGGAGATGGACTCCGGTCAAGGGGTTTCCATAAATGGAAGATGTGGGTTCTTTCACCAGAAGAGACTGTTGCTCAGCCCCAAACTGGCACCCACTGTGGAAGTGAAATGGTGGCCCTTTCTCCACCAGTCCAAGAGATGGCTGTTAGCCCCAGTCATTGGTCCTCTCCTGCCCACACATAAGGCTATAGCTCCACCTCTTACATTTCCTCTTCAGAGATGCTCAGAGGTTGGTCTAAAGGTTCTGATAAGAAGTATACTCTAGTTGAGGTGCACAGACAGATTATTTGGGGAAATTTGGAAAATGAAGTTATTTCCCCAGATTTGGAGGAGCTTCAAAAGCCTCCCAGAGAAGGCAATGGCAAACCACTCCAGTACTCTTGCCTGGAAAATCCCGTGGATGGAGGAGCCTGGTAGGCTGCAGTCCATGGGGTCATGAAGAGTCAGACACAACTGAGCGACTTCACTTTCACATTTCACTTTCATGCATTGGAGAAGGAAATGGCAACCCACTCCGGTGTTCTCGCCTGGAGAACCACAGGGACGGGAAAGCCTGGTGGGCTGCTGTCTATGGGGTCGCACAGAGTTGGACACGACTGAAGAGACTTAGCAGCAGCAGCAAAAGCCTCCGTCCTCTCCTGTTTCCTCTGTCCCCAACTCTAGTCAGCAGTGGCTGACCATGGAAGCTTCTGTGATCACTACTGGTTTCTCATTTTGTTGAGTGATACCTTGGATTCCCAAATTAAAAAAGCAATCAAGAGGGTTTCAGGGTGATGTATAGAGAGAGGGAGTGAGAGAGAGAGGGAAGGAGAGAGGGCCAGGCATTTCCAAGCAGAACATTTATACAAGGAGAGTGCCAAGCTCCTAGCAAGGTTGGCAGACAGGGCCTCTGGCAGGCAGAATGACAAGAAGGTAATCAGAACCACTTGCCACTTTCCATTGAAGTGGACATAGGAGCCAAAATGGAAGCAGAGCCTGGATGTTAAATTGTTCTTGGCTCTTCCTTTGAATTTCAAGATCCATCCCCCTGGGTTCCTCTCCTCTGATGGACTGATTGACAGACTCAATGGGCAAGGAGAGGATTCCATATCCCAGAATCTGAGCTGTGTTAGGGGATTCTCTGAAGCTAATTGAATGTGAATGTCAGCTGCCACTGATAGAAGGAACAGGGGAAGAAAATAACTAACTTTAATGAGGAAATTTTCAGGAGCCGAGCGAAAAACCAAAGGGTAAGTGAAGCCTCTTGAATTTCAATCCAGCATCTTTGGAGCCCCAGCAAAAGCCAGTGAAACAGACCAGGTTTTCATTATTTTTCAAAGTACATTGCTTTTCTGTAATCAAGAAATTCAAAACTAGAGAACTATAAAATTTTAATTGGCAAAATGTGGGTATTTTACATGCTGATATTTTATCATGAACAATGTATGCCAATGCCATTTTTCAAAGTCATCATAAATGGCTATCTCATATTCTAAGATAAGGATATGCCATCTTGCTTTCAACATTTCTCTCTCTGGTCATTTCAGTGGTTTCAAATGTCTTCCTACAAGGTCCTAGCCCAGGTTGTTACAGCAGTGGAGAGCTCTGTTTATTCATTCTTGCCATCATCGAATATTATTTTTTTCTTAGAACAATGATATTTTATTTTTAAAATTAATTTATTTATTTTACTTTACAATATTGTATTGGTTTTGCCAAACACTGACTTGAATCCACCATGAGTGTACATGTGTTCCCCATCTTGAACCCCGCTCCCACCTCCCTCCCCATCCCATCCTTCTGGGTCATCCCAGTGCACCAGCCCCAAGCACCCTGTATCATGCATCAAACCTGGACTGGCGATTCATTTCACATATGATATTTCACATGTTTCAATGCCATTCTCCCATATCATCCCACCCTCTCCCTCTCCCACAGAGTCCAAAAGACTATTCAATACATCTGTGTCTCTTTTGCTGTCTCGCATACAGAGTTATCATTACCTTCTTTCTAAATTCCATATATATGCGTTAGTATACTGTATTGGTGTTTTTCTTTCTGGCTTACTTCACTCTGTATAATAGGCTCCAGTTTCATCCACCTCACTAGAACTGATTCAAATGTATTCTTTTTTAATGGCTGAGTAATACTCCATTGTGTATATGTACCACAGCTTTCTTATCCATTCATCTGCTGATGGACATCTAGATTGCTTCCATGTCCTGGCTATTATAAACAGTGCTGCGATGAACAGTGGGGTACACGTGTCTCTTTCAATTCTGGTTTCCTCGGTGAGTATGCCCAGCAGTAGGATTGCTGGGTCATATGGCAGTTCTATTTCCAGTTTTTAAAGGAATCTCCACACTGTTCTCCATAGTGGCTGTACTAGTTTCCATTCCCACCAACAGTGTAAGAGAGTTCCCTTTTCTCCACACCCTCTCCAGCATTTATTGCTTGTAGACTTTTGGATCGCAGCCATTCTGACTGGCGTGAAATGGTACCTCATAGTGGTTTTGATTTGCATTTCTCTGATAATGAGTGATGTTGAGCATCTTTTCATGTGTTTGTTAGCCATCTGTATGTCTTCTTTGGATAAATGTCTATTTAGTTCTTTGGCCCACTTTTTGATTGGGTGGTTTATTTTTCTGGAATTGAGCTGCCGGAGTATATTTTTGAGATTAATTCCTTGTCAGTTGCTTCATTTGTTATTATTTTCTCCCATTCTGAAGGCTGTCTTTCCACCTTGCTTATAGTTTCCTTTGTTGTGCAGAAGCCTTTAATGTTAATTAAGTCCTATTTGTTTATTTTTGCTTTTATTTCCAACATTCTGGGAGGTGGGTCATAGAGGATCCTGCTGTGATTTATGTTGGAGAGTGTTTTGCCTATGTTTTCCTCTAGGAGTTTAATAGTTTCTGGTCTTGCTACTAAGTCACTTCAGTATCCGACTCTGTGCGACCCCATAGATGGCAGCCCACCAGGCTCCCCCGTCCCTGGGATTCTCCAGGCAAGAACACTGGAGTGGGTTGCCATTTCCTTCTCCAATGCATGAAAGTGAAAAGCGAAAGTGAAGTCGCTCAGTCATGTCTGACTCTTTGCGACCCCATGGAATGCAGTCCACCAGGCTCCTCCATCCATGGGATTTTCCAGGCAAGAGTATTGGAGTGGGGTGCCATCACCTTAGTTTCTGGTCTTACATTTTTAGATCTTTAATCCATTTTGAGTTTATTTCTGTGTATGGTGTTAGTGTTCTAGTTCCATTCTTTTACAAGTGGTTGACCAGTTTTCTCAGCACCACTTGTTAAAGAGATTGTCTTTTCTCCATTGTATATTCTTGCCTCCTTTGTCAAAGATAAGTGAAGTCGCTCAGTCGTGTCTGACTCTTTGCGATCCCATGGACTGTAGCCCACCAGGCTCGTCCATCCATGGAATTTTCCAGGCAAGAATACTGGAGTGGGCTGCTATTCAAAGATAAGGTGTCCATAGATGCATGGATTTATCTCTGGGCTTTCTATTTTGTTCCATTGATCTATATTTGTGTCTTTGTGCCAGTACCATACTGTCTTGATGACTATGGCTTTGTAGTAGAGACTGAAGTCAGGCAGGTTGATTCCTCCAGTTCCATTCTTCTTTCTCAAGATTGCTTTGGCTATTCAAGGTTTTTTGTATTTCCATACAAATTGTGAAATTATTCTAGCTCTGTGAAAAATATCATTGGTAGCTTGATAGGAATTGCATTGAATCTATAGATTACTTTGGGTAGTATACTCATTTTCACTATATTGATTCTTCCAATGCATGAACACAGTATATTCCTCCATCTATTTGTGTCCTCTTTGATTTGTTTCACCAGTGTTTTATACTTTTCTATATATACGTCTTTTGTTTCTTTAGGTAGATATATTCCTAAGTATTTTATTCTTTTCATTGCAGTGGTAAATGGAATTGTTTCCTTAATTTCTATTTCTGTTTTCTCATTGTTCATGTATAGGAATGCAAGGGATTTCTGTGTGTTAACTTTATATCCTGTAAATTTACTATATTCATTGATTAGCTCTAGTAATTTTCTGGTGGAGTCTTTAGGGTTTTCTATGTAGAGGATCATGTCATCTGCAAACAGTGAGAGTTTTACTTCTTCTTTTCCAATTTGGATTCTTTTTATTTCTTTTTCTGCTCTGATTGCTGTGGCCAAAACTTCCAAAACTGTGTTGAATAGTAGTGGTGAGAGTGGACACCCTTGTCTTGCTTCTGACTTTAGGGGAAATGATTTCAATTTTTCACCATTGAGGATAATGTTTGCTGTGGGTTTGTCATATATAGTTTTAATTATGTTGAGGTATGTTCCTTCTATTCCTGCTTTCTGGAGGGTTTTTATCATAAATGGATGTTGAATTTTGTCAAAGGCTTTCTCTGCATCTATTGAGATAATCATATGGTTTTTATCTTTCAATTTGTTAATGTGGTGTATTATGTTGATTGATTTGCGGATATTGAAGAATACTTGCATCCCTGGAATAAAGCCCACTTGGTCATGATGTATGATCTTTTTAATGTGTTGTTGGATTCTGTTTGCTAGAATTTTGTTAAGGATTTTTTTTATCTATGTTCATCAGTGATATTGGCATGTAGTTTTCTTTTTTTGTGGCATCTCTGTCAGGTTTTGGTATTAGGGTGATGGTGGCCTCATAGAATGAGTTTGGAAGTTTACCTTCCTCTGCAATTTTCTGCAAGAGTTTGAGTAGGATAGGTGTTAGCTCTTCTCTAAATTTTTAGTAGACTTCAGCTGTGAAGCCATCTGGTCCTGGGCTTTTGTTTGTTGGAAGATTCCTGATTACAGTTTCAATTTCCATGCTTGTGATGGGTCTGTTAAGATTTTCTATTTCTTCTTGGTTCAGTTTTGGAAAGTTGTACTTTTCTAAGAATTTGTCCATTTCTTCCAGGTTGTCCATTTTATTGGCATATAGTTGCTGATAGGAGACTCTTATGATCCTTTGTATGTCTGTGTTGTCTGTTGTGATCTCTCCATTTTCATTTCTAATTTTGTTGATTTGATTCTTCTCCCTTTGTTTCTTGATGAGTCTGGCTAATGGTTTGTCAATTTTATTTATCTCCTCAAAGAACCAGCTTTTAGCTTTGTTGATTTTTGCTATTATCTCTTTTGTTTCTTTTGCATTTATTTCTGCCCTAATTTTTAAGATTTCTTTCCTTCTACTAGCCCTAGGGTTCATAATTTCTTCCTTTTCAAGTTGCTTTAGGTGTAGAGTTAGGTTATTTATTTGACTTTTTTCTTGTTTCTTGAGGTAAGCCTGTATTGCTATGAAGCTTCCCATTAGTACTGCTTTTACAGTGTCCCATAGGTTTTGGGTTGTTGTGTTTTCATTTTCATTCATTTCTATGCATATTTTGATTTATCTTTTGTTTTCTTCTGTGGTTTGTTAGTTATTCAGCAGCATGTTGTTCAGCCTCCATATGTTGGGATTTTTAATGTATTTTACCAATCTGTTGCTAACTGGATAGCCAAAATGGCCTCTCTTCCATTCACATATCTTTGATTACTAATCAGGATAAATATTGTTTTGCATGTTTGTTAGTCATTTGAATTTCAACTTCTGAAAATCAGCTTTATGCTCTTTGTTGTACTTATCTTAATGGTTAACAGGATATTTATAAAGATTTTATATATATTTATATATGATGAATATTACATATCCTTTATTAAATTTGTTACTAACATTTTATTCTTTTAAAACCTTTGTTTTAAAGATGTAACTTTATATTTTCTGTTTAATAATTGATTCATTTTTTGGAGAGTAGTATGTTCCTGTGGTTCAAGACTTGACAATACTAAAGGGCGTTCAGTGGAGTGTCTCCTCTCCAGATGCATCCTCCTGTCACCTCCTGAAATTGCTTATTGTTACCAACACCTAGACTTCTTTCCGTATGTTACATATTTATACATTTACACATTTATACATTTATACATATACATACATACATATTATACATTTCTATATTCTTTCTATACAAATGATAATCTGTACTCTTTTCCACAACTTTTTTATTTTCCTTCTTAGATTTTGGAGTTCATTTTCTATCAGTACATAAAGAGATTCCTTATTTTTATGACAACCCACTGTTTCATTGAATGCTTTATTGAGATAGCTTTTTAAAATTTTTTCATACAATTTTTAAAGGTTATACTCCATTTACAGTTATTACAAAATATTGGCTATATTCCTTGTGTTGTACAATACATGTTTGTAGCCTGTCTTAATACCCAATAGTTTCTACCTCCCACTGCCTACCCTTATATTGCCCCCAACTGGTAACCTCTATCTCCTCCTCTTTTGTTACATTCATTAGTTTGTTGTATTTTTTTAGATTTACTTTGGAAAACATTGCCATCAATTTTTGACCAACCTAAGTCTTGAAGGATTTTACAGCCAGATCTATCAAGCTTTTCATTTATAATTGTATCCATTTTTTAAGGCTTAAAATTTCTGTTGTACTCAGCAATCATTTAAACATTCATCTGTGTTTTCTTCCTATGTGGTTTTAAATTAGACTTTTTACTTTATCATGAATGTAGATTCACATGCAGTTATAGGAGATAATACAGAGAGATCTTTCATATTCTCTACCCAGTTTTTCTCAGTGGTAGCACCTTGCCAAACTATGATAAAATGTCACAACTAGGATACTGATTTGGGTAATTAAGATAGCATTTGTATCACCTTAAGACTTTCTCATGTTATTCTAATAGAGCCACAGCTTCTTTATCTCATGCTCCCTATATTTAATACCTGACAGCTATTACTCTGTTCTCCATCCTGTAGTGTTATCATTTTGAGTGTTATATAAATGGAATGATACCATACGTGATCTTTTGAGATTAGACTTTTTTCACTCAGCATACCTCTCTGGAGATTCATCTAAGTTACCATGTGTATTAATGTTATGCTTCCTTTTATTTCTGAATATATTCCATTGTACGGCTGTACCACAGTTTGGTTAACCATGCACCCATCAGAAGACATTTGAGTTGTTTCCAGTTTGGGCTATAATGAATGAAGCTGCTATAAACATTTATTTACAGGCTTTTGTGGAAACATATGTTTTCCTTTTTCTGAGATAAGTACCCAGGAGTATCACTGCTATGTTGTATTGGAGTTGCATGTTTAGTTTTTAGAAAGCTGTCAAGCTGTTTCCCAGAGTGAATGTATCGTTTTTACATCCCAACCAGCAGCACATAATGATCCAGCTTCCTATGTCTTCACTAGCATTTGTCATTGTCATAGTTTTTAGGCCTTCTGACAGATATGTAGTGATATTTCATTATGATTTTAATTTGCATTTCTGTGAAGGTTAATGATATTAAGCTTCTTTCATATGCTTGTTTGCCTTGTGTATATCCTCTTCAAGTCCTTTGCCCATTTTCTAATTGGATTGTTTAGTTTGTTTAATATTGAGTTCCAAGAGTAAACTCTTAGAACTAAAGTTACTCTTTAACCATCTAAATAGATGATTAGCCCTTTGTTGGATTTGTGGTTTGAAAATATTTTCTCCCAGTCCGTAGATTGTCTTTTCATTCTCATAACAGTATCTTTCAAAGAGCAAAAGTTTTTAATTTTGATGAATTTATCAGTTTTTCTTTTTGTGGATTGTGATTTTGGTGCCAAAACTAAGCCTTGTCCTAGCTCTTACAGGTTATTTTTTTCTAAAAGTTTTACAGTTTTACATTTAAACCTCTGATCCATTTTGAGTTAATTATATAAGATGTGAGGTATAGGCCAGAATGTTTTCTTTTTTGTTTGCCTATGATGTCCAATTGCTCCAGCCCCATTTGTCAAAAAGATTATCTTTCTCTGTTGAGTTGTTCTTGCACCTTTGCCAAAAATCAGTTGGGTATATTTGGATGAGTCTATTTCTGTTTCTTCTAATCTATCCCATTGATCTGTGTGACTGTACTTCTGCCAATGCCACAAGGGCTTAATTATTGTAACTATTTAAGTCTTGAGATCAGACAAATCCTCCCACATTCTTGTTTTTCAAAATTGTTTTTAGATATTCTATAGTTGCTTTGCCTCTCCATAAAAATATTCTAATTATTTCGTTTATATTTTGAAGACATTTTGAGAAGAATTGCATTGACTCTGTTTGTCATTTTGAGAATTGGCATCCGCACAACTGGAATCTTCCAATTCATGAGCACAGTGTGTCTCTCCATTTATTTAGCTCTTTGATTTCTTAGTTGTGTAGTTTATTTCTTGATTGCATCGTTTTCAGCATACAAGTCTTATACGTGTTTTGTTAAATTTACAGCAAAGTATTCAATGTCTTAAGTGATTGGAAGTGGTATTGTTTTTACATTTCAGTTTCCATATGTTCATTGTTAGTATGCAGAAGTGTAACTGATTTGTGTGTGCACATGTATGTGTTTTGCACTTGCATCCTGTGACCTAGTTCTAGATCACTTTTTTAGATTCCTTGGAATTTTTTACATAAGCAGTCGTCATTTGCCAATAGGAGCAGTTTTATATTTTCATTTCCAATCTGTATGCCTTTTACTTCCTTGTCTTGCATTCTTGTGGTCAGAGCTCCCAGCACTATGTGGAGTAAGAATGGTGAGAACAGACATTCTTGTCTTATTTCCCATTGCAGAAGGAAGGCATTCAGTCTTTCACCATCAATGATAACTATAGAGCTTTGTTTTTTTTGTTTTTTTTTTAATATTCTTTTCATTAAGTTGGAGTAACTCTGCTCTATTTCAATTTATCTAACTTAAAAAAAATCATGAATGGGTATTGGATTTTATCAAATGCCTTTTCTGCATCAAAGTATATGATTATACGATTTTTCATCTTTAACCTGTGAGATGCTGGATCATATTAATTGATTTCAAATATTCAATCAGCCGTGCATCCCTGGAATAAAACTTAGTGGTCATGGTGTATAATTTAAGTACATTGTTGAATTCTACTTGCTAATATTTTGTTTAAAACATGTCTGTATTTACATGAGTAATATTGGTCTTTAGGTTTTGTTTGTTTTGTGCTGTTTTTGTCTGATTTTGTTATCAGGGTGATAATATCACAAAAGGAATTGGGAGTTGTTCCGTCCTCTTCTCTTTGGAAAAGATTTTGTATAATTGTTGTTAATTCCTTAAACATTTAGTGAAATTCTCCAGTGAAATCATGTGGGCATATAGATTTCCTTTTTGGAAAGTTTTTAAAATTACAAATTTAATTTCCTTGAAAGTTATCGGACTACTAAATAATCTATTGCACTGTGGATGAGTTGTGGTAATTTGTGTTTCCTGTTTCATCTAAATCGTTAAATGTATTGTGTGGAGTTGCTGACAGTATTCTCTTAATTTCCATTTGATGCCTGCAAAGTCTGTACTAATATCCGCATTTTCATTCCTGATGTTGGTAATTTGTGTTTTCCAATTTTTCTTTTGCTTGTCTTGCTAGACGTTTTTCAATTTTATTGATATTTTCACAGAGCTGGCAATGCTTCTCTTTATTCCTTTCTTTTTTCTGCTTGCTTTGCGTTTATCTTCTTTCTTTTTTTTTTTTTTTTAATTATTGAGGTAGAAGCTTATTAATAGGTTAGATGAGATTTTGCCCCTTTTCTAATGCATGCTTTTAACACTATATATTTTCTTCTCAGCATTGCTTTAGCTGTATCCCACCAATTTTGATGTGTTGTATTTTCAGTTCAGTCAATGTATTTTTTTAATTCCTCTTAAGACTTCCTCTTTGCCTGTGAATTATTTAGAAGTGTGTTGTTTAGTTTCCAATATGTGGAGAAGTTTCTTTTATCTTTCTGTTATTGATTTCTAGTTTGGTTTCATTGTGGTTAGAGAAACTCTGTATAATTTGTTATCTTAAATTTGTTGAGGTTTTTTTGTTTTGTTTTTTGCCCAGGATATGGGTTATTTTTGTTATATTTGGTGGGAACTTGAAAAGAAAGTATATTCAGCTGTCATTAGGTGGAGTGTTCTATATATTTGGACTAGATCCTGTTGTTTGATGGTATTGTTGAGTTACTTATTTTCTTGATAATTTTCTCAACAGTTCTATTAATTATTGAGATACAGGTATTGAAGACTCATCTATAAATTCTGGATTTGTATATATCTCCTTTTAGTTTTATCAGCTTTGCTTCACATATTTTACTGTTAGCTGCTGGTCTTTGGTTGGAGAAGGCACCCCACTCCAGTACTCTTGCCTGGAAAATACCATGGATGGAGGAGCCTGGTAGGCTGCAGTCCATGGGGTCGCTAAGAGTTGGATACGACTGAGCAACTTCACTTTCAAAGCTTTCATGCATTGGAGAAGGAAATGGCAACCCACTCCAGTGTTCTTGCCTGGAGAATCCCAGGGACGGGGGAGCCTGGTGGGTTGCTGTCTATGGGGTTGCACAGAGTCGGACACGACTGAAGTGACTTAGCAGCAGCAGCAGCTGGTCTTTGGTAGATATTTTAATTTTATTAGGAGGTAGTCTGCTAGACTTCTTGCTGTTCAGTCACCCAGTTATGTCCAACACTTTGCTATTACATGAACTACAGCATGCCAGGCCTCACTGTCCCTCACCATCTCTAGTTTTTCCAAGTTCATGTTCATTACATCGGTGATGCTGTCCAGCCATCTCATCTTCTGATGCCCTCTTCTCCTTCTGCCCTCAATCTTTCGCAGCATCAGGGATTTTTCCAGTGAGTCATTTGTTTGCATCAGATGACCAAAATACTGGAGCTTCAGCTTTAGCATCAGTCCTTCCAGTGAATATTCAGGGTTGATCTTTCTAAGATTGACTGGTTTGATTTTCTTGCTATCCAAGGGACTTTCAGGAGTCTTCTCCACCTCCATAGTGCAAAGGTGTCAAGTCTTTGGTGTTTTGCTTTCTTTACCTTCCAGCTCTCAAAACTGTTCATGACCACTGGGAAGACCATAGCCTCTATTATGGACCTTTGGCGGCAGAGTAATGTCTCTGCTTTTCAACACACCATCTAGGTTTGTCATCACTTCCCTGCCAAGAAGCAACTGTCTTCTGATTTCATGGCTGCAGTCACCATCCACAGTGATTTTGAAGCCCAAGAAGAGGAAATCTGTCACTACTTCCACCTTTTCCCCTTCTATTTGCCATGTAGTAATAGGGCTGAATGCCATGATCTTAGTCTTTTTTTAATATTTATAATCTTAAGCTGACTCTTTCACTCTCCTCCTTCACCCTCATCAAGAAGTTCTTTAGTTCCTCTTCCTTTTCATCTATTAGAGTGGTATCATCCGCATATCTGAGGATGTTTGATGTTTCTCCAGCCTATCTTAATTCCAACTTGTAACTCATCCAGCCCAGCATTTCTCATGATGTGCTCAGCATATTGGAGAAGGCAATGGCACCCCACTCCAGTACTCTTGCCTGGAAAATCCCATGGATGGAGGAGCCTGGTAGGCTGCAGTCCATGGGGTTGTGAATAGTAGGATACGACTGAGTGACTTCACTTTCACTTTTCACTTTCATGCATTGGAGAAGGAAATGGCAACCCACTCCAGTGTTCTTGCCTGGAGAATCCCAGGGACGGGGGCCCCTGGTGGGCTGCCGTCTATGGGGTCGCACAGAGTCGGACACGACTGAGGTGACTTAGCAGCAGCAGCTCAGCGTATAGGTTAAACAGGGTGACAGCAGACAGCCCTGTTATACTCCTTTCTCAATCTTGAACCAGTCAGTTGTTCCATACAGGGTTCTAACTGTTGCTTCTTGACCCACATATAGATTTCTCAGGAGACAGGTAAGATGGTCTGCTATTCCCATCTCTCTAAGAGTTTTCCACAGTTTGTCATGATCCAACAGTTAAAGGCTTTAGCATAGTTGATGAAACAGAGATAAATGTTTTTCTGAAATTCTCTTGCTTTCTCTATAATCCAACGAATGTTGGCATTTTGATGTCTAGTTCCTTTTCTAAACCCAGCTTGAACATCTGGAAATTCTTGGTTCACATAATGCTGAAGCCTAGCATGCACGATTTTAAGCATGACCTTACTACCACGGGAGATGAGTGCAACTGTCCAGTAGTTAGCACATTCTTTAGTACTACCCTTCTTGGGAATTGGGATGAGGATTGACCTTTTCCAGTCCTGTGGCCACTGCTGGGTCTTCCAGATTTGCAGACATAATGAATGCAAAACCTATTGGGATGTTGGTAATTCGTCTCTGCTCTTCCCCAGTAGTTTGGACATCTTCAGACCTGGGGGACTCGTCTTTTGGTGTCATATCTTTTTGGCCTTTTATACAATTCATGAGGTTCATATGGCAAGTATAATAGGTGATTTGCCATTCCCTCTTCTAGTGGATCACTTTTTGTCAGAACTCTCTGCTATGACCCACCCATCTTGGGTGGCCTTGCACAGCATGGCTCGTAGCTTCATTGATTTACTCAAGTCCCTTCACCATGACAAGGCAGTGATCCATGAAGGGGCTATTAGACTTAGTTGACCAAAAATTGAATTTTCATTGTATTGCAAAAGCTTTTTGGAATCCGTCCAGAAATTATGTAATTTACCCCCTCCAATTTATCCTGAAATAAAGCCTGCTTTAGCATAAAGCACATTTATTTCTTAATTGTTCTTGGATGTTAATATTCAAAGTTCCAGAAGGGGAATGTAGTGGCTGAGTTCTCTGTGATAAGACCTAAGAGTTATGTGATATTGGGGTAATTGGCTGTAAAATACCTACAGTTTCTGCTACTAAAACATTAGCATCATTTCTTTTAGGTAAAAATAAATAACTTAATAAATAAGCTTCTGCTGATTCAGAGCTTTTGAAAATTGTGAGTTTTACAAAGGATGTTAGCAAAATGACTAAAAGCATGGGATTTAGTGGCAAAGTTTGGGCTGTGATCCCTTTTACCTGTGCAGCTATAGGACAGTTGTGTCAAGTATCTAGTAGTGTCATTACCTATGAAGTGGGAGTGAATCCTTTCAGGATTGTTTAAAGGATCCAGTGAGTAACCTAGTGCTACCCCTCACTAAATGTTTTTATTGCCTTTGTTTGTAAAAGGAACAGCACTAATGAGTTTGGAACTGGCTTTATTTCCAGTCCTAAAAAGTTTCCCACTATAGGCACTGTTTCCTTTCAGTTGACATGGATTCATTCTGTTTCTTCCAAGACTTTGAGAAGGAAAGTGTGGCGGCTGGGACATAGTTAGTCAGCTTCACCAGTTCATGTTTCTATGTGGATCAGAAACATCATCTTTAGAAAGTGAAAGCATTTTCATAGAAAGTGTACTCACACGTTTCATCACACTAACTGGGCATGGTGCAGATAATCTGCCTATTTCGTTGGGTACACACTAATCATTGAGACTTTGAACCATGTCCCATGCATGCCAGGTATTAGAACCAAATGCAGTGTAGGTTATCCAAACTCAGCTTTGTAATTATTGCTACTGATCAGGCATGTTGAAAATTAGGGGCAAAACTGATTTCTCCTTTCAAGTAGTATAAGGAATTTTTTTAAAACCCAACAATCGTAATGGTTAGGAAAGCCTCGGAGGCAGAGCAGCTTTTATGAAGACTCACGGAGTATCTTAGTTTTGTAGTGACTTTCTCTCTGTGGGTTTCATTTTGTTAATTCACCTTGATTTAAACAGAGACAAGGAGACAAGAGAAAGAAAAGCCAGTTGGCAGGAAACCTCTAAATCCTCTATTAGGTATTTGTTTCTATTTGACACAATACTCAGATAGAAGTCTTCATAGTGTTATCAGGATGTTTTTTGTAAGGGAAGAAAGATCTTGGTTAAATTTGGATAAACACTGAATAGGTCCAGGGGTTCCAGAAGCTTTGTGATGGCTTTTCAAGGCCTTACAAATATTTTAAAATATTACTTGGGGACCAAAACACACCCTTTGGCTGATGACCTTATTATCTTTACTGATACCCCTTTACTTTTATCTCTTTCTATTGCTCTCTGTATCAAAGTGCAAGAACCTAGAATTAAATGTCTCAGGCAGACACTTACCCCTCAGCCCTCAGGACCTGACTCCCAGGACTCATAGCAAAATGTTTTTTTGTTTTTGTTTTGGTAAATTAAGTATAGTTGGTTTATAATATATCAGTTTCAGATGTATAGCACTGTGATTCAGTATTTTTGCAGATTATACTCTATTATAAGTTATTATGAGATAATGGCTATAATTCCCTAGGCCATACAATATATCCTTGTTGCCCATCTAGTTTGTGTATAGTAGTTTGTGTCTGTTAATCCTATATCCCTCATTTGTCCTTCTCCCCTGTGGTAATCACATGTTTGTTTTCTATATCTGAATCTGTTTCTGTTTTGCATATATGTTCATTTGTATTATCTTTCAGATTCCATGTATAGTGATATACAGTATTTTGTCTTTCTCTCATTTCACGAAGCATAATATTCTCTAGATTCATCCACTTTGCTGCAAATGGCAGAATTTTTATTTTAATAGCTAAATAGTATTCTGTCTGGGCTTCCCTTGTGGCTCAGCTGGCAAAGAATCCACCTGCGAAGCAGGAGACCTGGGTTCAATCCCCAAGTTGGGAAGATCCCCTGGAGAAGGGAAAGGCTACCCAATCCAGTATTCTGGCCTGGACAGTTCCATGGACTATATAAGTCCATGGGGTCACAAAGAGTCAGACTCTACTGAGTGACTTTCACACACACAGAATGTGTGTGTATGCCACATCTTTGTCAGTTGATGGACACTTAAGTTGCTTCTATGTCTTGACTGTAGTAAATAGTGCTGCTATGAATATTGGGGTGTATGTATGTTTTCAAATTAGTGTTTTCATTTTTTTCCAGAGATATACCCAGGAGTGGACTTACTGGATCACTTGGTAGTCCCCTATTTTTAGTTTTTTGAGGAACCTTCATACTGATTTCCATAGCAGCTGCACCAATTTGTATTCCTACCAACAGTGTGCAAGGGTTCCCTTTTCTACACATCCTTGCCAACATTTGTTATCTGTAGACTTTGTTGATAGCCATTCTAACAGGTGTGAGGTGATATCTCATTGTTTGGATTTGCATTTCTGATGATTAGTGATGTTGATCCTCTTTTCATGTGCCTATTAGCCATCTGTATGTCTTCTTTGGAAAAACGTCTAGTCAGGTCTTCTGCAGGGAAATGAAATTTGGATCACTAGGTAGTGAGGCCCATGGGCAAGAGAAATTGATTCCCCAACAAACTGGAGGGAGGCAATAGTATTTTGAAAATAGCAAACGGCTTTCGAAGCTACCTTCTTCAGGGAAGGAGTTATCCCCATCAGGAAGCTTTTATTAAGTGACTAATGGAGTCTGATGCTCCCAGGGCCCTCTTCCTGTGGGAACAATTCATTTTCTTTAACTACTTATCCCAATAAGAATGTGTGTGGCCTGAACTTCAACTCTACTGAGTTCTTATATATGACTGTGGCATTATTTACTGCAGGTATTTCAAAACACAAAAGGATTCCAACAGTTAACACAGATGATGGCACAGTGGTTAGGAGACAAACTGCTGAATGGCTTCGCCTGCTGGCTCTGGGAGTCCCCTGGCAAACAACTGAGCAGGTGATTAAATGACAGGTGTGCTGAGGACGGGGCCAGCCCTCTGTCCACAGGGCCTGTGATGCATTATCTGCAGGTTGTCATGCCTGAGTGAGTCAAAGTTACAGGTCATGGGCAGGGGGTGGGGAGTGGTGAGAGTGACTTCCTACAGTCACCTTTAAGAGCCTGTGCTGCTTGGGGGAGGGGGGACCTGCAACAAAGAGCCTGTGCTATAGATTGGAATAAAACCACATTCTTGCCTGAGCAGTAAATAGACTTCAGTGTTAAAGATCCTAGTAAGCGAGCGGTTTTCAAGTCACAATTCTGAGGTGGAAGAAATTGCACAATGTAATTCTTAAGTGATTTACAATTTGCCTTTCAGGTAGGTTTTTTTTCAGTTCTGCATGAAGCTGAGTCTCAGAGCTGCTCTTGGGAGCCACAGAGTCTTTGCTGGCTCCATTCTCCAGCTCCAGCTGGGTCTGGAGGAGGACCAAGTAGACCAAATGGCAGGACCTGGCCAGCCCACCTTGTGGCCTCACAGAGCCAATGGAATTATCAGCAGTGCTTAATGTCAAGTTAGCCAAGCATCTCGAGGCCTGGGAGCCCAGTTGGCTGGGACTCCCAGCAGGAGTGATACGGCTGGCTTGACAGTGCCTCCCTAGCGATACCCAGTTCTTACACTCTCTCTGACCTCCTTACTTAGAGTCATATTTTCCCAACTGTGGGTTACAACCCAGTGGTGAGTTGTGAAGTTGATTGAGTGGTTTACAACAAATATTGCAAAAAAGTGAAATTGGTGAGATGGTCAGGATTCTTCACAAGCATTACAGACTGTTTCCTGAATGCCAGGTGTTTGTTTACTGGGTAACAAGATAAAATATATCCCTTTAGTTCAGTTCAGTCACTCAGTCGTGTCCGACTCTTTGCGACCCCATGCAATTGCAGCACACCAGGCCTCCCTGTCCATCACCAACTCCCAGAGTTCACTCAGACTCATGTCCATCGAGTCAGTGATGCCATCCAGCCATCTCATCCTCTGTCGTCCACTTCTCCTCCTGCCCCCAATCCCTCCCAGCATCGGAGTCTTTTCCAGTGAGTCAACTCTTCATATGAGGTAGCCAAAGTACTGGAGTTTCAGCTTTTGCATCATTCCTTCCAAAGAAATCCCAGGGCTGATCTCCTTCAGAATGGACTGGTTGGATCTCCTTGCAGTCCAAGGGACTCTCAAGAGTCTTCTCCAACACCACAGTTCAAAAGCATCAATTCTTCGGCGATCAGCTTTCTTCACAGTCCAACTCTCACATTCATACATGACCACTGGAAAAACCATAGCCTTGACTAGACGGACCTTTGTTGGCAAAGCAATGTCTCTGCTTTTGAATATGCTATCTAGTTTGGTCATAACTTTCCTTCCAAGGAGTAAGCGTCTTTTAATTTCATGGCTGCAATCACCATCTGCAGTGATTTTGGAGCCCAAAAATATAAAGTCTGACACTGTTTCCCCATCTATTTGCCATGAAGTGATGGGACCAGATACCATGGTATTAGTTTTCTGAATGTTGAGCTTTAAGCCAACTTTTTCACTCTCCTCTTTCACTTTCATATCCCTTTACTGTGGGTCAAAAGTTCAAAGTTACTGGACTTTTCTTCTAGCAATGACTTATTCCTCTAGAAGATGCCTACAATGTACACCCCTCAGAAAGAAGGGTTGCCAGTCCCACAAATTTGGGTACATTTCATCTACCTTTAAAGGAAAAAGACTAGTGGAACACTAGTCAACCTGTCAGTTTAAGGTTAATGTCCTTCTGGTATCCTCTGAATTCAGAAGGGTTGAAGGTTTCTGAGGAAGAGAATGATGGAAACAGGGTTTGGGAACATCTCAGTTGTTACTGCTGTACAGACAGGAAGAGTTGTTACAAACCATCCCAACACTTAGTGGCTAATTAAGTTGGGCCCATTTTATTTTGCTGAGGAATTAGATGAGTTAAGGATCAGGACAGAGCACAGCAGTCATGGCTTGTCTCCATTCCTTAATGTCAACCTTGGGCAGGAAAACTTGACAGCTGGAGGTAACCTGACCTCTGGGGGTTGGAATCACCTGGAGGGTCTTCATTTAAACATCTGTTACCCAACCAGACTTGGTGAAGAAATGTACAATGTTTATTACAGGGCACCAAGCAAGGAGTCCAGGTCAGCTAGTGCTCAAAACACCAGACCTCCCAGAAGGGTTTCAGGAAAGCATTTTTAAAGCAAGGTGGAGGGATGGGGCACAGGGACTGTGATCAGCTCGAGCACAATTCTGATTGGTTGATGGTGAGGTAATGGGGTGGTGTCACAGGATTTGATATCATCCAGTAGATGTGGACTACATGCTCATGATGATCAAGTAGTTAATTTCTTCCAGTTGCTGGGGGTTTTAGCATCTGTAAAACAACCCAGGAAATGTGCATCAGATGCTATTTATTATCTAGGTGCTTTAGGAAGAAGTTAAAGCAGAGGATATGGGGGAGGAGTCTATCCCTGGAAGGCCCCATAGGGTCCTAGGTCTGCTCCGTTACACATCAAGCAATTAATGTTCCCTGTCAGTGAAACCTCAGCCGAAGCTGTTAACCAGAGCACTGCACGGCAAACAGACTGTCAGAAAGCATTTAGCTAATTGTTAGACATAACAATGAAGAACATCACTGCTGAAGGCCTCCCCTTGTGCGAGCCACTGAATAGTCCCTACAAAGAGGAAGATTCTGAAGCAAGAGATGGTGTCGACTTTACTCCCTTTCAGAAAAGATCTACCCAGGCAGGCAACGGTGGCACTCACGGGGAGGGGAAGGGAGCAGAAGTAAAATGGTTATGTTTCAAAATGGAAGGTAAAAGGGTTGGGGGACTTGGCCAGCTAGTAAGTAAGGACATCCAGTTTTGAGAAACAGACAGGCTGTCATGCAAATGAGGCTTTCAGAGACAATTAGGTAGGAAATGGGATCCTATTACAAGATTACCAAACAGTGTTCACTCTCCCAGACTGGAATAATCCTCTTAATCTAGCTGCATTCATTTGGATAATCTGCAAAATCATGTTTGTGGACTTTTAACAATGGCAGAGACAATTCCCAGAGACTGTGATGTTGACAGAACTCTAAAGCTAGTCATTAACTTGAGCTGGCTAGAGTGGTGGCTGCTAATAGCTAGGAATGTCTTGGGTCCTGCTGTCAGGTAGAGTGGAGGGGAAAGGGCAGAAGGCCATTTGTAGACTCCCTGAGAGGACTGGACACAAAATACACCAGTATTTTTGCACTGTTTTGGTATCTTGACACATAGGGACCTCCTATGTACTTAAATCAGTAATACTTCAGGGACTCTCTCAACCTTCCTGAGGTGTTACACCCCTCTCCCCAGCTACTTCTGTGCTCCCCTTGGGCCCTGGTAGAGGCATCACACTGCCTACTCCATCCCCAGTGAGGATCACTGGGCTGCCTCTCCCCTGGCCTTCCCCTAAGCCCCCATTTCCTCCTTTTGATCTCCGGTGGCCTCGGCCTGCAGAGGCTTGAAGCAGGATTTTGGTTCTGTAGTGAGATATTGTGGAAAGTAGTGAAACAAGTAAAGTATTTTTTAGGAGTAAAAGTGTAGAGGTGGATAGACACAGGGTGAACTCAGAAAGAATCACACCCTTGTGGAAGTTTGAATCACTTATACGGGGCATTTCCTCTGGGTTTCCTTTGGCTAATCGTCTTGCTTTGCCTGGTTCTGAATTTATCTCAGGGTCCTCCCCTGTGTTCACGTGTCAAGATGGATTCTAGAGAAGAGGCCTCTGGGCAGGTTGACAGCACTTACTGTGAGATGATGCCACCTCCTTTTTGAACTTGGAGGAGCCTTTCCGTGCGTGTATAGTCAAGAAGGTCTCCTTGACTTCAAGAATGAGGAATATGTGGTCTCTTACTTGGGCAGGCTCAGCTTCTCCTTCCTGTGATTATCTTTTCCCTGGAGTATCTGTCCACAGGAGACAAACTCCAGCTGCTCAGCCTGGAGCCCATCTAACTCCTGCCTCACTTTCTCCTCCAGGAGCTTTCTGGCTCTCCTATGGCCCCTGGAGAGAAGTCACCCCACTTGCAGGAGTCCCTGCGCCTCATGAATCAGCCCCTATGTGGCTAAGGCAGAGCTGGTGGACAAGGCCACAGAAATCAAAGCACAGGGATTTATTCCTTCCAGGCCTTCTGGTAATTGATGTGAGTTGCACTCACACAAAAAAGTTGCTGATTTGCATCTAAGGACCTGGCGGGCTGTGCCAACCTGCATCCCTGGGCACCACCACAAGTGCCCTCCACGCTCCAGGGAGGGCCCTCTCCCCCTCCCCCTCTCCCTCTTCTCTTTCCCTCCCCCTTCCTGTGTAGAACACCAGCTGATGGTCCTGGGGTAGGGTGTCAGGGGTCAGGGCACACAGACAGTGGCTGGAGCAGGATGACAGGACATACGGGGCAAGTGTGGAGCCCTTTGCTAGGGTCTACAGAGGCCTGGATTTGACAGTGCATTTCAGGGCACGATCAAGCCACAACCTCTTTGTCCTTCTGAGTCCCACCAGGTGGGGGCTCCCGAGTTGGACTTACTTTAGTCGCTTTTATTTTAGGGTGGAGGAGGGGGCAGAAGAGCAAAATCTGCCTCCTCGGTGGGTTGTTTTGTTTTTTCTTTTAATGACCGTCTCAGAGGGACCAATTCCACTGCGAATCTTCATAACACACCCATGAGTGCTCTCTGATTCATAGCTGCTGCCGCTGGTGGGAAATCATAACCTCCGCTGTGAGAGCAGATCAGCTCCAGTAAATGCATATGTTAATATGGCTGATGGAGCGTTGCATGTTCCTCTAAGAAAGACGGTAACATCAGTGCTGTGTCAATGCTTAAAAAAAAAATAGAGTGGAGGGAACAACAAAAAACAAAGCCTTTCATTTGCATCATTTATAGTCAGTATTTAGTCAGATGGGAGCAGTTAGTTGGTCATTCCAGCCATGCCGCCTGGACCCCTGTGCCCTGCGTTATTCAGTGAGCTCCTCGGGAGAATCTTCTAGTGTAGAGGCAGACTAGGGCATATGAGTTTGGAAGGGCATGCTGGCTTCCCAAAGGGGTGCTCTTGGCCTGTCATTTCCTCTTTAGGACAAACTTGATATGCCATCTACTGTCTGCCATGTTGGTGACACTCCCGAGGATTTACCCAGTTGAGGCACCCTGTAGGGGCTCCCTGGAAGTTTTGCATGGCATCAAACAATTCAGCAACTTTAGCACCTGCCCTCTTGGATGGAGATCAATCAGTTTGTTTCCCCAGCAAAGCTACTGGAATTGGCCTGACAAGCATCACATTCCATATTTAACCTACAGGGTGATCACTTTCAAGCTTATTCTAGAGGAATTAATTCAGACCTCTGTTGCATGGTACACAGAATGCTGGGTCTTGGAATGAATGTGGTACCAACTGAAAGTGTAGATTTGTGACCACTATATGAGATTTCTTGATTCATTTCTTCTCCCTGGCTTAAGCTGACTTGAGGTAGTATTTCTATCTTCTTCAGAAAAAGTGGTTAGTTTAGTTCTTTAGACTTTAAGTTACTGCCCATCAGGAGGACAGGAAATATCTTTGGCATGATTAACTGGTTGCAGTGGAAAATGAGACTTTAAAATTTGGGCATCTTTCATCTGATTTTCTGATGTTTGCAGTGCTAAAAAGCAATTCAGCTGAGTGAATTTAAAGATCTGATTGGCTTTGTTAAAGACTGTGAATCAGGCAGCATCTCTCTCAGCAACAGAGAGGAGCTTTGCTGAGCTGTAGAAAAGGAAATGTTTTAAAGACAGAAAGGAGACAGAAAAAGGAAATTATCATCAAAGAATGCATTGTTTCAGGCAAGGTCACCCTAAGGGGAATGGAAGGGCCATCAGCAGATTGCCTCACTAGTGCTGACCAGGTAATTCCAGATTGACTGGTTAAAGGTTATATCCTGGAATGGGAAGTGAGACTTCAATTAGATTAGGTATTAAGTCTTAGTTTGCTGACATGGGGCTTAGCACAAGTGACTCCATTTTGGCCCTATTTCTTTTTAACAGTTACCCCTTTTGATCAGACTCTCAGCTTAACCGAGAGATGTGACCAGAATTTAAGTCATTAGCAGCACTCTCAGCTACTACTCTGTGGTTTTGCAGCTTTTACTGATCCTCTGTGTGACATTCACAGATCATGAGGTTTTTTGCCGAGTCTCTGATATTCACAGGGTCATGACTTTGGGTCTATAATATTTTTTTAAGTCAGTCTTTCTCTTCGTTCCTTTACTGATGCTCCATTCTTAGGGAGGTCATTTGTTGCTGGTTAGTGGCTACGGAGGCACATTTAAAGCTTTTTGAGAGAATAGAATGTACCAAGGAGACCACTATTATTATTATTAGCAGGATAATTTCCAGTGTCTGCACTTTGGAGCCATGGTCCCCAAGACCCAAATCAAAATCAAGGAAGTCAAACAAAGACCCCACAGAAGGGGTCACTTTTTAAGCCAAGGGGCTTGTTATGCAGCTGAATTTCGACTTCTCTAGAAGTGTTATCCAAGGTACAGTAAGTAGTGTTGGTCACAGCACAAATTCTTCCTTGCTCAGCGAAAAGGTCTGTTGTATTATCAAGAATAGCTTGGACTAGAGAGTTGACGGATTTTTGTAGGGAGTTACTGCCTTAGCAGATTTCACAACACTTTCAAGAGTTAAGGGGAGACTCTTGATCATAGCCTTGTGTACATTAACTCCTCCTGACCTTGTTAGAAGAAGCAAATCAGAATTGTGAATGCTTCCTTGTAATTCATTTGAATCTGCCACTTAGGACTGGAAAGCTGATAGCCATAGAGGCCAGTTAAATCTTAAAGGTCTGTAGGCCATACAGGCAGTTTTATTCTGATTACCCACCCTCCTTTGTGTCCCTTTTTTTGTGTGTAGTCGAAGAAGGCAATGGCACCCCACTCCAGTACTCTTACCTGGAAAATCCCATGGACGGAGGAGACTGGAAGGCTGCAGTCCATGGAGTGGCTAAAAGTCAGACACGACTGAGTGACTTCACTTTCACTTTCCACTTTCATGTATTGGACAAGGACATGGCAACCCACTCCAGTGTTCTTGCCTGGAGAATCCCAAGGATGGTGGAGCCTGGTGGGCCGCCGTCTATGGGGTCACACAGAGTCAGACACGACTGAAGCGACTTAGTAGCAGCAGCAGTACTTAGATACAAAGTTCCTCAGGTTTGGGATTATTAACCAGAGATGGGACTGATCAGAGTTTTTGGGTGGCAGTTTGAAAGGTGACCCCCTGCCTTTTCCTTAGCAATAAACTAAAAAAAAAAAAATTGTAAACCCAAATTTATAAAACTAAAAAATAATTATAGACCCAGTTTCCTGGGAGATAGGGATAATGCTATTATCTTTTTAGGCAGATGCCAGAGTAAAGGAAAGAGAAGAGGAAAGGGTTTCATAGCTAAAGTATGAAGTCTTCATCTGGTGTCTTGGGAGGGAAATTATCTACCTCAATGTCAACTACTTTCCTTCCTGGTCAGGTTGGTTTGGAGGTCTCCAGCACCCGCACAGGACCAGGTGTCAGGTGGAACCTTCTTCAACTGTGATGTGTGTCCCTGAAGCTTTGCTGCCATCTGGGTAGTGAGGGGGACCTGAGATAGTCCCTTCCAAAGAGATTCAAGGGCCGTCTTTGCTCTTAGTGATTCCAAATCAAGAGAGTGGGAGAAAATTGAAAACATGAATTTGGAGAGTTGTAGCCAGATAATTGAAGAAATTAGAAGAATTCAGGATCAGTCTAGTTGACAGATATATAACAACACCTCAAAGGTAATTAACAGAATCAGAATCGACAAAAGTGCCAACATAATTTTTATCTCTATAATCACGCCCATTTTTCCAAGGATAATCACTGTAAAACTAATTTGTTTACATGAAACTTGACTTGATTATTTACATACAAGCAGTAAGATTGACCATTTAGTGATTGACCAAGCAGTGATTGACCATTTGGGTCCTTTTAAAGTCTGTTTTTAAAGAATCTACCTGCCAGTGCAGAAGAAGTGGATTCACCTGGGTCAGGAAGATCCCCCAAAGAAGGAAATGGCAACCCACTCCAGTATTCTTGCCTGGGAAATCTCATGGACAGAGGAGTCTGGCGGACTGTAGTCCATGGGGTTGCAAAAGTGTTGAACATGACTTAGTGACTGAACAACAACAAAAACTGCTTTGCTGACACCTTGTAAACAAGGTACCAGGTCCGTTTATCCGAGGAGCTTTATCGGCTCCATAAAGTCAACCTTAGATCTTTAAAACTGTCTGATCACATCTGGGTATATGCATATCTTTCTCAAACTTGACAAGTCAGTCAAACCTTTAGTAATATAGCCAGTGTTTCCAATTGTGTCTTATTACAAGGAAAACAGATTCCTATTGAGCTTATGCACATAACTAACTATATTGTCATGAAAAGGACACTTAAGAGTTTCTGAATTCTGGAGGTATCAAGTAGGAAGAAAAAGTAAATGGTTCATCTTTGTTTACAAAGATAAACTTTGTACAAAGTATACTTTACCAATTGCTGTAAGGCCTAGATAGGTTTCTCTTATAGCTCAGCTGGTAAAGAAAATGTGTACAATGCGGGAGACCTGGGTATGATCCCTGGGTTGGGAAGATCCCCTGGAGAAGGGAAAGGCTATCCACTCCAGTATTCTGGCCTGGAGAATTCCATAGACTGTATAGTCCCTGGGGTTGCAAAGAGTTGGACGTGACTGAGTGACTTTCACTTTCACTAGATAGTCTGAGAAAGGTTTCTTTAAATCAAGGGGAAAAAAAAAAGCATTAAGGAACCAAGTAGTTTTAAAGCAAAAGTCTAAAAATTATAATCATCCTCTTCAGTTTATTCAGTCTCATGTTATTTATTTTTGTTCTGCTCAAGTCTAGTTTCTCTGTTCTAGAAATTCTTAGTTGGTTCAGTTTTATGATCTTAAAGTTATTGGAACCCTGCACTTGTCCAAAGTCTTTTCCTTAAGTCTCCTTGAAGATGGGGTACATTTGCAGGAATGCTTTTCTAAAACCATCAAAGTAAAACAGTAACTATCTGAAAGTGACACAAGACTTTTTTTTAATGTCCGTTGGTAAAAGAGCTGATGATGAGAGTCACTATAATGGGAATTGACAAAATTATTTGCTTATTTCTATAACATAGATTTTAAGACAGTAACTAGAATTACAAGTGATAACATTATGCTTGTTATTGTTTAGTCACTAAATCGTGTCTGACTCTTTGTGACTCCATGGACTGTAGTCCACCAGGCTCCTCTGTCCATGGGATTTCCCAGGCAAGAATACCAGAGTGGGTTGCCATTCCTTCTCCAAGGGATCTTCCTGACACAGGGATTTGACCTGCGTCTCCTGTATTGGCAGGTGGATTCTTTACCACTGAACCACTAGGGAAGCCTCAATAGTATACTAGGACATACCATATTCCTAGGAATTTCATACAATTTCTGAAACACTTATTAATAATGTATATAAATCAAATAAAAATTTTAAAGGTTTAGCATCACTTATTTGACAGCATTTCCTATGTCATTAATGTTTTAATATATTATCTTATTTGGAAATGATCTGGATATCAATGAATTTAACTTAGCTCATTATTTACCTTCAGTTCAGTTCAGTTCAGTCTCTCAGTCATGTCCGACTCTTTGCGACCCCATGAATTGCAGCACGCCAGGCCTCCCTGTCCATCACCAACTCCCGGAGTTCACTCAGACTCACGTCCATCAAGTCAGTGATGCCATCCAGCCATCTCATCCTCTGTCGTCCACTTCTCCTCCTGCCCCCAATCCCTCCCAGCATCAGAGTCTTTTCCAATGAGTCAACTCTTCGCATGAGGTGGCCAAAGTACTGCAGTTTCAGCTTTAGCATTAGTCCTTCCAAAGAACACCCAGGACTGATCTCCTTTAGAATGGACTGGTTGGATCTCCTTGCAGTCCACGGGACTCTCAAGAGTCTTCTCCAACACCACAGTTCAAAAGCATCAATTCTTCGGCACTCAGCCTTCTTCACAGTCCAACTCTCATCCATACATGACCACTGGAAAAACCATAGCCTTGACTAGACGGACCTTTGTTGGCAAAGTAATGTCTCTGCTTTTGAATATGCTATCTAGGTTGGTCATAACTTTCCTTCCAAGGAGTAAGCGTCTTTTAATTTCATGGCTGCAGTCACCATCTGCAGTGATTTTGGAGCCCAAAAAAATAAAGTCTGACACTGTTTCCACTGTTTCCCCATCTATTTCCCATGAAGTGATAGGACTGGATGCCATGATCTTC
>NW_011494902.1:928357-929983 GCF_000754665.1 Bison bison bison
GCTTTTTAGTTCCTCTTCACTTTCTGCCATAAGGGTGGTGTCATCTGCATATCTGAGGTTATTGATATTTCTCCTGGCAATCTTGATTCCAGCTTGTGCTTCTTCCAGCCCAGAGTTTCTCATGATGTACTCTGTGAACTTTAAGGTTGCGAGTTACCAGAAAGATTCAAGAAAATTATTTAAAAAGTACCCCTAAAAACTTTTTATCCTATTTGCATCTGTTTATTTGTTCTTAACAATGACTATTCACAAAAATGTCTTCCCTGGTGGCTCAGGCGGTAACTGCAATGCAGGAGACCCAGGTTCAATCCCTGGGTTGGGAAGATCCCCTGGAGAAGGAAATGGAAACACACTCCAGTACTCTTGCCTGGAAAATTCAATGGGTGGAGGAGCCTGGTAGGCTACAATCCATGAGGTAGCAAAGAGTTGGACACAACTGACCAACTTCACTCACAAAAATGTCACGGACATAAGACAATGTCAGTCTTTATCCTTAGTTATTTTCCTGGCTGACAAATTTTGTGATATAGATAGCATGAACTTATTATAAAATAAAAGTATTATATTTCATGCCAGTAACTCTAAAGACATGCTTAAATTAAACCAACAAGATTAAACTAGCTTTACTACCTAATATTTTCCAAGATCACATGAACTTGGAATTCATTTGGGTTAGTTTCTATTATATTTCTGATAATTTATATTAATATAAACACTTACTTTTCTTTAAGCCAATTTGAGTTCTTTCACAAATTAATTG
Organism: Bison bison bison; assembly: GCF_000754665.1. Lineage (NCBI taxonomy): Eukaryota > Metazoa > Chordata > Mammalia > Artiodactyla > Bovidae > Bison > Bison bison. The sequence goes on from NW_011494902.1 coordinate 929,118, forward strand.
TTTTGCATTAATATCTGAAGGTAGAAACATACCATGTATTTACACCATATAGATAGACACGCATAAACATATATACAGATGAAAACACTGACTTCTGTTTTACTAGTTTACAAAAGAATTTGAATCTAAGTGATTTTTCTGGTAGATGAAATAAATAAGTCAAAGTTACCTGCTTGGAAAGCTAAAGTAAAGTTTCAAATGATGCCCCACCCTCCACCCTTTTGTTTTCTGAAAAGAATCACTTCTCTGAAGTTGGTATATTAAAATTTACATCTCGGAGGCAGAAGGAAGAAGCCCCAAAATCTTCCCCATTAAGATAAATAGGGCAGGTTTCAGTTCAGTTCAGCCACTCAGTCGTGTTGGCAAGTTGGCAGCACGCCTGGCAGCATGCCAGGCTTCCCTGTCCCTCACTGTCCAGGGCAGATTTGGGGATTGGTAGAAAGGAATAGGTGAGCTTTGGTCAGGCCTCTAGAGCTACATTTGTAGTTATGTAAATACTTTAAGGACAGTTGCTTTTAATTCAGTGAGGGATTAGGTTGTAACTTAAATGATATCATAGGTTTTGTGTTCAGTTGCTCAGTTGTGTCTGACTCTTTGCGACCCTATGGATGGTAGCCCATCAGGTTCTTCTATCCATGGAATTTTCCAGGCAAAAATACTGGAGCAGGTTGCCATTTCCTACTCCAAGGGATTTTCCTATCCCAGGGATTGAACCTGGATCTCTTGCATCTCTTGCATTGGCAGATGGACTCTTTACTGCTGTGCCACTGGGAAGCCCCCAGGCTGTACTTGATCTTAGCCAAAAGGCCGAGAAGTGACCATAGGTTGATTCACCCAAAAATCTTTTGCAAAGTATTTAGAACCCC
>NW_011494902.1:930100-974102 GCF_000754665.1 Bison bison bison
TAGAAGAGAAGGCCTAAAGAATTCCTTTCAGGCTCTGAATATCAGCTTCCATTTTGGCCAAATTTTAGTTCATAAAATTTTATTGAATTATTTAAAATATTTACCAAGTTTTAGCCAGGACGTACTGCCAATAAATATTTCTGGCAGTATTAAGCAACCCTTGGATTTAGGAGGTGTCCCCAAGGTGGGTACAAAAGATATTTTTCTCTCTCTGGGGAACTGTAGAGAGAGATCCAGGAGAACTGACTCTGGTAAGGATTCTCACCCTTAGCAAACTTTTGCCTGTTTTCCCAGCAACCCATTTGTAGGTTCCAAGTGGGATTTAAAATAATTTAGTTTTTTTTGGCTGTTTAAAGGAATAATGCAGCAGTTTACCAGAAAATTACTCAGAGATCCTTCAACTCCAGAAAGAGTCTGATTGAGGGGACTCTTACAGATAAGGGAGCATCAGTAAGAACATTAACTTGATACAGACTTGTTTATTGTCTTGAGGAATCTTCAAAGTAGAAAGACAATTCATACAGAGGGTTAGTAGAATGAATACTCAAGTAAAGGAATATAGATGGGAGCAGTGGGAATCAACATCAGCCCTGTAAGTCTTTCATTTTAGGTACTTCGCATAACTTTAATTTTTTTTATTATTATTATTTTTTGTAATGAATCTTTCAAGGCAGGTATTTTGGAATTTCGAAGCCTTTTGGAGGCTTTTGCATACCAATTAAAGTAAGTGTCCCTTGCTTTTAAGAGCTCTTTTTAAATTGTTTTATCTAGTTAGAAAACTACCTCACTAATCCCAACCAGGTAATTCCAAGATAATTGGTGAAAGGCCACATTCTTGGGGGAAGAGTTGGGTCGAGATTGCTGTTAGGTTAGGTATTTGGTCTTGCTTTGCTGACATGGGGCTTAGCACAAATGATTCCATTTGGGGTCTGTTATTTGTTTTTAATAGCAGCATTAAAGGATTGATCATGGCATCTGGTCCCATCACTTCATGGCAAATAGATGGGGAAACAGTGGAAACAGTGTCAGACTTTATTTTGGGGGGCTCCAAAATCACTGCAGATGGTGACTGCAGCCATGAAATTAAAAGACGCTTACTCCTTGGAAGGAAAGTTATGACCAACCTAGATAGCATATTCAAAAGCAGAGACATTACTTTGCCAACAAAGGTCCGTCTAGTCAAGGCTATGGTTTTTCCAGTGGTCATGTATGGATGTGAGAGTTGGACTGTGAAGTAAGCTGAGCACTGAAGAATTGATGCTTTTTCACTGTGGTGTTGGAGAAGACCCTTGAGAGTCCCTTGGACTGCAAGGAGATCCAACCAGTCCATTCTAAAGGAGATCAGTCCTGGGTGTTCTTTGGAAGGACTAATGCTAAAGCTGAAACTCCAGTACTTAGGCCACCTCATGCGAAGAGTTGACTCATTGGAAAAGACTCTGATGCTGGGAGGGATTGGGGGCAGGAGGAGAAGTGGACGACAGAGGATGAGATGGCTGGATGGCATCACTGGCTGGATGGCATCACTGACTTGATGGACATGAGTCTGAGTGAACTCCAGGAGTTGGTGATGGACAGGGAGGCCTGACGTGCTGCAGTTCATGGGGTCGCAAAGAGTCAGACACGACTGAGTGACTGAACTGAAAGGATTGAAGATGTGTTCCCATGTTTAAAAGTTTTAAAGTCCTCTAGTGGAAACTGTGTTTTGGTTCAGAAGGGATTAGGACAGTCCCAGGAGACTGTAATCCAGCTTGATCACTGTGGCATCTCACCAGTGGTATACCTGCTAAAAATGGAAGCTGTCACATGTTTCAGTGAAGCTGTGCTATCTTAAAGAAAGAAAAGTGTCCAGTGTCTCCAGACACATAAAAGCATAGAAAACAGGGTTTTGTAGCACATTAGGAGATCTGTGGCTCCTTGGCCCTTTCTTCAGTTATTTGTAGCTAACTCTCTGTCATAATTGACCAAGTACCAAGACACCATCCCAAAATACCTGCTTCTTGTAGCTGGGGCCAGTGTCCTTCATAAAAATATGCATTTGTGTGTGTGTGTATATATGAGTGTGTGTGTGTGTGCACGTGTTATTTGGCCTTAAACTATAGTAAAATACTTGGGAAAATGGAAGCATCTTTGTTTTCCTGTCTGGGTTAGTCTTTAGCAAATATTAGAATAAGTTATTTTCCCCTGGCTATGTATATTCTGCTGATGGAAAATAGAGGGCAGGTTACTGTGAGCATAAAGAGATGTGACAGGCATAAAACCAGCCTTCTGAGGGTTCCTGTGTTTCATGCCGGTGCCAAGGTCTTTTGCCCAGGTCTTTAATTTGAGCATAGCTCATAAAGTATGGGGTCTTGGCATACTGCAATAGGTCTCGAGGTTTTGCCTAAGAATGTAGATCTGGTGGCTGGGACAGCAGGGAGATAGGCAAGGAGCGGGGAATTGGAGTGGTTGTGATGAGGAATAGGGAGATTCTTTTAAGGCAGGGAGTGGATAGTAATCTTGGGATCAAAGACTTTTGGGAACTGGCCTGGCTTCTGTCTGAACCCCTTTTAATATGGGAGTTTTTCTTTCTCTCATATATTTTCCCTTATCAGTAGGCAGTGAGAACTCTGTACCCTTAACTGGGAAGGAATAATGGGGGAAAAAAAAAAGACTTTCTCTGCTCACAGTACTCCTGACACCACACACTTCCCTAGTTCTCTGTGGACACCAACGGAGTGACCTGCAACTCAATTCAATTCTGATGCTACTCAGACTTAGTGCAGAGCCCTCAGCCTTTGCAGTGCAAAGGTTCAGTCCTGCAAGACTGTCCCCCACTTCAGACACTAGTCATAAGTGGTGTGTTTGTTCCCAGATTACTCTCACTTCTGCCCAGTTTGGTTACCAACCAGGGGTTCCCATGACCCCTCCTCAAGTTAGATTATTTACTATAACAGTTCATAGAGCTCAGGAAAATACTTTGCTTACATTTTTCAGTTTGTTGTAAAGGATGTTATCAAAGATACAAATGAACAGCCAGATGAAGAGGTACACAGGACAAGGTCTGGAAGGGTCCAGAGTTAAGAAGTTGCTGTCCCAGTGGAGTTGAGGTATACCTGCCTTCCAGCACCAGAGTGTGCTCACCAACCTAGAAGCTCTCAGATCCCTGTCACTGATGGTTTTTATGGAGGTTCCATGACACAAACATGGTTGAGTAAAGCATTGGCCATTGGCGATTAACTCCATCTTCATATACTCTAACCTTCCTAGAGGTCAGAGGTGGGGAGGGGGCTGAAAGTTTCCACCTTCTGATCATGTGACTGGTTCCTCTGGCTACCAGCCTTTATCCTCAAAAAGCTAGCTCATTAGCATAAACTCTGATATAGTTGAAAGGAGCTTATTAGGGGGGAAAAAAGACACTCTGCTCACCCATACACTCAGGAAATTCCAAGAGCTCTGTGCCAGGAACTGGGAATGAAGCCCAACAGATATTTTTTTTTAATCACGATATCACAGTGGCCAAGAATCTTATTTCAGCTACTAATATTGTAGGACAAACTATCCTAAAGTGTACTGGCTTAAGCTAACGACTGGTTTATTATGCTCATGGTTTCTGTGGGTCAGTTGGGACAGGGCACAGTGGGAATGTCTGTCTCTGCTCCATGATATCTGGGACCTCAGCTAGGAATGTGGAGGCTGGGGGCTAACTTGATGGCTGGGGACAGGAATTGTCTGGAAGCTCCTATGCTTGCTTGTCTGGGGCCTGGGCTTATGGGATGCCCAGAATGGAAGGACTGAGATTGCTTGTTATTTGGCTTCCTCACAGCACGGCGGCATCTGAGGAGATGGACTTAATTAAGTCTTCTTACGTTAGGGTTCGGGGTCCATGCTGCAGTGTTCCAGTGAATAAGGCAAAAGCTGCTGATATTCCATGCAGCCATGGACGTTCTACAGTGCCACTGCTGCTATACACTACTGGGAAAAGCAAACCCACCCATCGGAGAAGATTGGATTCCACCTCTTAATGGGGGTTTTCAGCTTTAATGCATATCTTCTGAAGACTCACGCCTTCATTTTCTCTTTCTGTGTGGATATTTAAATCCAAGTCCCAAGGTTACCAAGACAGATATCTCAAGAGGCCTGTCAGCATCATCAGACAGACCTACTACTCAGTCTGTCTTCATTTTCAGCCCCTGGAGAGTCCCTTGCTTTCTTACAAGTTCAGTTAGTTATATCTTAGAATGCTGTTACTTTTTATTCAGAGATGTTAGGAATTTAGAGGTAGAAGATTTTAGGGTTTGGGTCCAAATTTGAGTCTAAATTACTGCTGGAAACAGATGTAAGATTGTTCTGTTTTTCTGAGCTTCAGATAAGAAGTTCAAAAGCATACTTCAATTCAGCAAGCATTTACTGGTCACTTACTGAGGGAGCATGACAACATCACACTGAAGAAGAGTGTGTGGGCTGGGAGATATTGTTGCAGCAGCTTTTAGAAAATATAATCAGCCCCAGATGGGGTGATAGAGGAATCGAGCAATCAAGATCCCAAGGGCAACCCTTGGGATATTCTTGCTCCTGCCTCAACTTAGAACAGCTCTGACTTGGAATCTGTGTACTGATGAAGCAACTGATTAGTCAAATTAATTAAATTTTTAAAAAATTAATCAGATGAGTCATTTGGGGTGGTGGTGATGATGGTGTTTTAGTCGCAGTCTTATCTGACTCTTGTAACCCCATGGATTATAACCCTCCAGGCTCCTCTGTCCATGGGATTTTCCAGGCAAGAATACTGGAGTGGGTTGCCATTTCCTTCTCCAAGGAATCTTCCCAGCTCAGGGACTGAACCCAAGTCTCAGTCTCCTGCACTGCAGACAGATACTTTCCTACTGAACCACCAGGGAAGCCCTATTACTTGGGGTGGTGTTAGCCAAAAACAAGTTGACTGACCAAGAGCTTGCCTTGACTTTGCTGTTAGATAGGTCCACGTAGAGACTCAGGAGGCAGCATTCCTGGCAAGTGTATGCTCCCCCACCCCACCCCCTCTACCTCCTGGGTTACTAACTGGTTACCTGGCAACCAGCTTTCTTCAACATCATCTGCAGAGCCACCAGGCTCAGCCTCCCCTCCCCCAGCCCTTGAGTCTCCCATGGATCACTGGGGACCTGGGGAATGGGATACATAATGAGATTTTAATTGTCACATTGTCTCTGATCTTTTTTCTGTGTGCATATCTTCTAGGCAGAGATGTAATTTCAATTAATTTTGCCTATCTGATAAAAGTTTCATATCCTTTAGGCTAATTTCATTTGAACTAATCAGCACCACGTTCATCTTTGAGTTCCAGCCTGGATGTCTTACCTTATCTGGAGCAGAGATCACCTCCCTCTGTCACATCAAAGAGTGTCTGGGCTGTGCAAGTAGACCAAGCTGTGAGACGTGGCCTCTCAGCCCGCACTGAGGTAGTTTGTGGGGCCTTTTGTTTTTCTCACTTGAAGAGCTTTACTAAAAGCTCATTTGGTTTTCCTATTTTTCAGTTCAAGATATCAGTATTTCCCAAACAAAAGGTCTCCCATTGCTTTGTGTAGACCCATAAAGATTAAAATTACACTGAACCTGGAGTGCGTGCATGCTAAGTTACTTCAGTCATGTCTGACTCTTTGCAATCCTGTGGACTGTAGCCCTGCCAGGCTCCTATGTCCATGGGATTCTCCAGGCAAGAATACTGCAGTGGGTTGCTGTGCCCTCCTCCAGGGGATCTTCTCAACCCGGGAATCGAACCCTCGTCTCTTACGTCTCCTGCATTGGCAAGTGGGTTCTTCACCACTAGCACCACCTGGAGAGCCCTGTAGTTTTTCCTTTTCTCCCTGCTTCTGCGGGATATGTGGCAGCTATATCTCAGTGATGAATGTCAGCTTTTGTTTTATTAAGGAAAGTGGGAAGATGAGGAAGGCATTGTAGTCTGTGGGGAGAATGGACTGAGGTCATTCTCATGAAACCCCGTAGCTGTGCCAGCTCTTGTTAAAATTCATTTGAACCACAAATACGCCTTTCTCAAAATGAAGCTACTTCTATTTTTTCCCCATATAACAACTAAACTACAAACTGAGTTTATCACTTATCCTTTGATGTGGTACTGAGTTTGGCCAAAACCAAGCAACTGATTGAAGGTTTACTTGAGGAAGAAAAGCCAAATGCCGAAAGGTAGTGCTTAAGCAAAGTGCATATTGACTGGTCTTTGGTTTTCACTGCTAGTGTTTTCTAGCTAGGAATTTTTATCTCTCTTCTATCAGATTAAGAATCATAATCTAAAATATAGGAGTGAAAGGGAAAGGGTTGGGCAGAAGGAGAAAGCAGAACAAGTGAGGCGGAAGATACACACATACACACAGTGATGATGGTCCGGTCCCCAGAAAACCAGGCCTGGAGTCCTAGCCCAGGTCACTACTCGTTAACAGTGTGATTCTAGATAAGCACTCGGCCCTATTCCTCCATGAGCAAGAATAAAGAGCGGATGGACCAGGACCCATGGAACCATGGCCCACTGGTGTCTACCTATCTTTGATTTTGAGCCATGTGAGTAGGTGTTGATTTGGGGCTGCAAAGGCAGACGCTGAGTTATGGACTTGGCAGAGGTCAAGAGGTTGTAGAAAGTAAAACTTGCTTTTGTGATGGTACTTAAGTCCAAGCACTGTCCATCACTCTTACTGCTGTCACAGTGAGAGTGGTTCCAGCTCTTAGGGGTGGACTTGCACCAACCCCCTGGGAATTAGGTGTATACATGTGCCCATTTGATTATTTATATTGCAAATGTAGAATGAGAAGTGCATCTGTTATGTAGACTCTAGTGTTTATATCCACAGATCATCACATCTGTGATGGATAAGCATGCTACAGGAAAAGATATATTGTACTCAACCATTCACCTGTTGCAGGACTCTTGATTCTTTCCAGCTTAGAGCAATTATGAATAAAACTTTTACAAACATTTACTTGCAAGTATTTGCATGAACATAGCTGTTCAACTCACTGGGGTAAATGGCTAGGAGTGGGATTGCTGGGATGTATTATGGTGTTATGCCAGTGCCAATGTGTGATTGGTTTGCAGCCAAACCATCTTCCAAAATAGCTGCACCATTTTGCATTCCCATCAGCAATGGATGAGAGCTTAAACTGTGCTCATAATATTACTTGCTGAACAGGAACTCAGTTATGTGTGCTATAGATATTTTGAGGGTTTGCTAAATGCCAAGGGGTGTTTTCAAGATTGAGAGCAAAATACACAAAAATTCTTGTAATCATGGAGTTTATTATCTATTTGAGGGGATAAGAAAACAAATATCACGCATGTTGCGTATCTAGCATACACAATGGTGATTGGTGCTAAAGAGGAAATTAAAACACGGGAGTGAAATTTTAAATAGGGTGGTCAGCAAGGGTTCACTTAGAGGGTGACATTTGAGCAAAAAACACACGAAGAAGGTGAGGGAGGGAGCTGTGTGGGGATCGTGGGAAAGAGCATTGCAGGTAGAGGCACAGGAGCTGTGAAAGCCTTAGGATGGGAGCATAGCTGATCTGTGCATGTGGTTGAGCAGAGTCATGGAGGGGATAAGAAAACAAATATCACGCATGTTGCATATCGAGTGTACACAATGGGGATTGGTGCTAAAGAGCAGGTCATGAGACATGAGGTTAGAGAGGAAAGTAGTGGTGAAGGAGCCCGTTCCTGGGGGGCATGGTAGAGACTGGGTGTTTTTCTTGGTGTCGGATGGGCAGCCATTGGCAGGATTGAGCTGAGTAGTGACATGCTCTAAGGTTTTAGAAGGGTCACTCTGGGTGCTGTGTTGAGAATAACAGAGATTGAGGGGGAGGATAGAAGCAGGGAGGGTGGTTAGGAAGCAGAGGCAGTAAACCCAGTGACAGACCTGTGGCTTAGGCCAGGATGGCAGCCGTGAAGACTGTGGCAAATGATTAGATTCTGGAGATATTTTGAAATTGGAACCAACAGGACTTCTTGGTAGATTGGATGGGAAATTTGAGGGAAAGCATGATATCAAGGTACCCAGACTGAGATCAAATTTCAGACTAAGGGCCCAGTCCTCATAAGATGGTCCTTACCTCAGACACTGGGCTTCCCTGATGGCTCGGTGGTAGAGAATCCTCCTGCCAATGCAAAAGATGCAGGTTTGATCTCTGGGTCCAGAAACTCCCTTAGAGAATAAAATGGCAACCCACTCCAGTATTCTTGCCTGGGAAATCCCATGGACAGAGAAGCCAGGCGGCTACAGTCCACGAGGTTGCAAAAGAGTTGGGCATGACTTAGCGATTAAAGAACAACTACAACTTCAGACACCAGCTTAAAATTCAAGGGTGTTCAGGACTACCCTTACTTTTGACCATCTGGTTACAAATTTTGGAGTTGCTATGACCACTCTCAGGTTCCATAATTCACTAAGAAGGCTCACAGAACTCACTGAAAGCTCTCACTGAAAGCTGTAATTAGGAAATTACAGTTTCTAATAGCCAAAGGATGCAAATTAGACAAGTTGTATAGGGTGAAGATTTTTGTGGATATCAGATGCAAAGCTTTCATCCCTAGGAACACATTGCCCTTCTCAGCTCCCATGTGTGACTGTATTGGAGGATTGCCAACCAGGGAAGCACACCCAAGCTTGGTGTCCAGAGTATTTATTGGGGTTTCATAATACACACATGATTGATTGAATCACTTACCACATGACCTATCTGTAGCTTCCCTCCCCTCTTCCCTGGAGATCAAGCTTATAAAGTCCTAACCCTCTAATCACATGGTTGGTGTTTCTGGTGGGACTAAGCCTATCCTGAGTTATAAAGAAAAGATAATTTTATCACTCCAGAAATTAACTCCCAGGAGCTGGAGATGAAGGCCAGCCAAATTCTTTATTACCCACAGGATAACTGCTAAGGTTTTGATCCAGACAAGTGGAAGAATAGGATTTCCCTTCAGTGAGGTGGGGAAGAGAAGAGCCAGCTTGGAAGTGAAGAGGTCAGGAGCTGTATGTGGACCTGTTAAGTTTAATGTGCTTTTTAGTCATCTAAGTGAAGGTGAAATTAGACTATTGGATAACAGGTCTGGTGTTCAGGGATGGGTTCTGGTTGAAAGTGAAAATCACAGGAGGCTGATGGATGTACAGTAGAGATATGCTTGAAGCTCGGAAACCTGGGGTCTTGTGGCAGTGAAGTGTGGGCACTCTCCCCATCTGGCTCACTGGGCAGCCCGTTTCTGTTCTCCAGTCCAACAATCCCCTTTGCCCAGAAAGTCATTTCCATAACAGTCCGTCCAGCTCACCTTGACTCCTAAGTTACATCTTTATAAGTAACCTCTGGGATGATTCTCAGAGGAATGGTGAATTATAACCAACATGGATTAATCTTACCAGTGTAGGAATCAGAGGGTAATCTCTGCATTTACTGCCATATCATGGGTTGTTGTTGTTGTTCAGCCGCTCAGTCATGTTGAACTCTTTGCAACCCCATGGACTGCAGCATGCCAGACTTCCCTGTCCTTCACTATCCTCTGAAGCTTGCTCAAACTCATGTCCATTGAGTGCATGATGCCATTGAACCATCTCATCCTCTGTCGTCCCCTTCCCCCTCTGCCTTCAATCTTTCCCAGAATCAGGGTCTTTTCTAATGAGTCAGCTTTTCCCATCAGGTGGCCAAAGTATTGGAGCTTCAGCTTCAGCATCAGTCCTTCCAATGAATATTCAGGACTGGTTTCCTTTAGGATGAACTAGTTGGATCTCCTTGCAGTCCAAGGGACTCTCAAGAGTCTTCTCCAGCACCCTAGTTCAAAGGCATCAGTTCTTCAGCATTCAGCCTTCTTTATGGCCTAACTCTCACATCCACACATGACTGCTGGAAAAACTGTAGCTTTGACCATACAGACCTTTGTCAGAAAAGTAATGTCTCTGTTTTCTAATACGCTGTCTAGGTTTTTCATAGCTTTTCTTCCAAGGAGCAAGTGTCTTTTAATTTCATGGCTGCAGTCACTGTCTACAGTGATTTTGGAGCCCAAGAAAATAAATTTGTCAGTATTTCCATTGTTTCCCCATCTGTTTGCCATGAAGTAATAGGACTGGATTCCATGATCTTAGTTTTCTGAATGTTGAGTTTTAAGCCAGCTTTTTCACTCTCCTCTTTCACTTTCATCAAGAGGCTCTTTACTTCCTCTTCGCTTTCTGCCATAAGGGTGGTGTCATCTGCGTCTCTGAAGTTATTGATATTTCTCCCGGCAATCTTGATTCCTGCTTGTAATTCATCAGCCGGCATTTCACATGATGTACTCTGCATAGAAGTTAAATAATCAGGGTAACAATATACAGCCTTGACATACTCCTTTCCCAAATTTAAACCAGTTTGTTGTTCCATGGTGGTTTAGTCACTAAGTCATGCCCAAGTCTTGCGACCCCATGGACTATAGCCCACCAGGTTCCTCTGTCCATGGGATTCTCCAGGCAAGAAAACTGGAGTGAGTGGCATTTCCTTCTCCATGGGATCTACCAGACCCAGGAATCAAACCCAGGTCTCCTGCATTGCAGGCAGATTCTTTACCAACTGAACTACAAGGGAATGTCTGATTCTAACTGTTGCTTTTTGACCTGCATATAGGTTTCTCAGGAAGCAGGTAAGGTGGTCTGATATTGCCATCTCTTAAAGAATTTTCCACAGTTCCTTGTGATCTACACAGTCAGCAACTTTAGTCAATGAAGCAGAAGTAGATGTTCTTCTGGAACTCTCTGGCTTTTTCTGTGATCCAATGGATGTTGGCAATTTGATCTCTGATTCCACTGCCTTTTCTAAATCCAGCTTGAACATCTGGAAGTTCTCGGTTCACGTACCGTTGAAGCCTAGTTTGGAGGATTTTGAGCATTACCCTGCTAGCATGTGAGATGAGTTCAGTATCATGGTAGTCCTTCATACTGCGTGCTACTTTCAATCTGTTCTTATCAGGGGCAGAGGAATCAGGTGATCCTGGCAAGTCATTTCAAGGCTGTTTAACACATTTTGTAAAATGGACATGTTGGATCTGATGACCCTCTAGGTCCCTTTTGGCTAAAATGATCTTTGAGTTTTATCTCAAGGCTCAGTTGCTGTTGGTAGTATGTCTGAGTCTGCCTGTGCCTATGTCTCCTGGCTCACCAACAGATGGTTAACATTTTTTTTTTTATGGCAGGAGGGTTGAGATCCTAGAGCAGAATAGACCTAACTTTTCTTTCATTAAGTATTTCTTTCTTATCCCCCCGGCATAGAAATCAGCACATAGTAAATGCTCACTTAATATGTAATAGTAGTGAATTTAAATCCTTCCGCCTGCCTACCACTCAAAGCAACCCAAACACACTGGACTCTGGGTTCATAGTATTTCAGGTTCTGAGTAATTTGTTTAATAATATTAATTTTCACCTTTAGTTGATGTATGTATATATGTATATAGAAATATATATATGTAATATGCACATACTATATATAATATTATAATTTGTATGAGAAACTTTTAAAGGCAGGACAGAAATGTGGATCTGGAGTTGGAGTGTCTGGCTGGGTTTTAGCCCCAGCTCACCAGTCACTAACTCTCTTGCAGAAATTACTCTCACCGCTCTCTGCTTCAATTTCCTCATCTGTAAACTGAATAGAATCAAAGTTTATATCATAGGCTTGAAATGAGGATCAAACAAGTTTCCATCTGTAAAGCCCTTAGCCTACTGGGAATAGTGCATGGCCCACAGCAGTAGTTATGGAGCAGTGGTGGTTGTCAGAGGGGAACTGATTTTTCCTCTTAGTATGAATGGAGGCCAGAGTCAGGACTGGCCCTGTGGACCATAATAACTGTAGCACAACCTCCAGCAGTTAGCACCCCAAGCTAAGATTCCTAAGGGCCTACATCTGGTCCTTTCTTTTTTTTAAGGAAAGTTTTATTATTTTTTAAATTATTTTGCTTTTTGACCTTGCTAGGCAGCATATAGGATCTTAGTTCCCCACCCAGGGATGGAACCCTGGACCCCCTCAATGGACACAGGGTAGTCTTAACTACAGGACCACCAGGGAAGCCCTGTTTGGTCCTTTTAAGTGGGAGTTGAGTTCCCTTTCTGTCTGTTCAGAGCTGCAGGGTGCAGTTTGCTGTCCTGAACCCTGGTGACCGCAGGTGAAGGTGTGCAGAAGACCCAGAGGACCAGCCCACTGCAAATTATTCAAAGTGCATCTGCTGCTCATAGTGGGTTCATATCATTTTCTTCAGGCACAAAGGTAGCTCATTTCATTTGACACAGTTCTTTATGTGTGGGGAGAGTTGGAACCAGCTCAGTACCCAGAAGCATTTACCCCTCATTATGGCCCAATTATCACAACGTGCCATTTTTTGTTGTGATGAAAGCAGGTTTCCACTCCTATAGAAATCCTGAGCCCTGAGCGGTGGTACCGCAGCTCCAGTTTTCCACCAAAACAGGTTTCTAATGAAAATGTGGAAGAAACTTTAATTATAACTGTGGTCTTGGGCTCCCTTGGCAGCCTCTTCTTTTTTGATTGTTTTCAGAAAAAGAAAAGAAATGGAGCTGCTGTTAAGAATTCGTGTGAGGAAGTCTTCATGAACTTGGAGCTTTTTAAAACCACCAACTGGTTCCCCTCCCTCAAGAAGCAGGTGCCCATGTGTGGGAGGTGGTGGGAGCCAGGCTCGATCTCCCAGCGGGCCTGATCTCAACATGGAAGAACAGCATCTCCCGGGTGCTGGAGACTAATTGCATGTGGGATGGAATAGGACCAAGTTAATTTTAATGAAAAACCTGAATTTATTGCCCCCATTGAGATTTCATTAAATTGGTTACAAACTGCTGTTGATTGGGCTTTTGGAGATTGGCTGCATGTGTTTGCCCAATTTTCTTTGTTTTTGCTCTGAAAATCCCCTTCCTTTCCCTCTTTTCTCTGTTACCAGTGTCTAGGGCTTCGTTCTTCTCTTCTCCCTGCCTCAGTCCCCTTCTCTGTTTCAGAAAGCCTCCAGCACATAGTAAATTCTCAATAAATACTATTATCTTTCATTCCCAGCCATCTGGTCTATACTTCGTTTCCTCTTTCTTTCTGTTCTATTACCCTTCATTCTCTCTCTCTCCCCTCAAACAGTTGAATTGCCTCCATTAGTTTGGTCCCTCCTCACCACCCCCATCCCTTCCCTTCCTCTTCTAGGTGTCTCTATTCTCTATTGCATTTCTTTTCTATCAGTCAGTCAATCTCTTTTTCAGTCTCTCCGCCACTGCTTCCAACTCTGCTTTTCTTCTCTTTGCTTCTCTCATGGTTTCTGCTTCTGTGTTTTCTGTGTCCTTTTGCCTCCTTGCTTCAGAACATTATAATCACTGGAGAACCTAAAAAAAAAAATCCTAATGACCAGGATGAACCTTCGACCAATTAAATCAGGGTTTATGGAAATGAAACTCGAGCATCAGTGTATTTTTAAAGCTCCCCAGTTGATTCACATGCATAGCCAGGCTGAGAAGCATTGCTTTGCTTCTGATTGGAACACATTTGTTGTGCAAAGCCAGCTTTATATTGCTGTGGCTTATTAAAGATGTCTCCGGGTGGTTCACTTGATATGCTTCAATCTTGCATTTCATGAAATGCATTTCCTCTTGTGCTGGTTTCCAACATGGGTTCTGTGGTCTTCGTCTTTATTCCAAGGTCATGAGAGCCCAGGACAGAAATGAAGGAGAGGTGAGACTGGGCTTTGGTCAGGATGGGAGAGGCATAGGGGCTTGGGATGGGGCCTGAGAAATGTACCCTTGCCTTATGTAACACTGTGTCTAAATGCAGAGACACAGTAAAGGCACAGCCACGGACTAGAGCCTTTAGTTTCTGGACACTTGAGTAAATAGTTGGCTGGGATCAGGGTCAGGCTTCATGGGACAGGATAAATCCCCTTGTAGAATGTCAGCTGCCCCATCTGGGGGTGGGGGTTGCTGGGGGCACACAGAGTCCCTAACTAGCAGACTCTTCAGATGACAGAGAGTCAAGACATGTGCTTCACTGAGATGATATGCCAGAAGAAAACAAACATCTGCCTGGTGGACTCTGAAATCATTAGTACTCTCTCAGGTACAAGAGGGAGCAGTGGATCTAGGAAATCTCTTGAAAAGCCTGCCTGTGGGCTGATATTCTCAAGGTTTAAAAACCAGGCTGAGTATGGACCTTGCTGAATTCTCAAAAGGGATATAGACCTTCATTCAGTGTGTGTGGTTTTCCCCACTGGACATGTGTTCATGGACCAATTATAAATCAGTTGAAAAGTATCTGGTGGCTATAGGGGAACTCAAGTGAAATAGGTGATATGAAAATGATCCTGGAACTCTCGCCACTAGGTTACAGGCGTGAAAGTGAAAGTGTAGTCGCTTAGTCGTGTCTGACTCTGTGGCCCCATGGACTGTAGCCCACCAGGCTCCTCTGTCCTTGGAATTCTCCAGGCAAGAATACTGGAGTGGGTTGCCATTCCCTTCTCAAGGGGATCTTCCTGACCCAGGGATCAAACCCGGATCTCCTGCATTGCAGACAGATTCTTTACTGAGCCATCAGGAAAGCCCATAGTAGTGGGTGCCCCAAATACTATGGCCCCACTAAGCAGAGATTTCCTCAGATTAAAAGTCCGGCAGAGCAAATCTGCCTGTCCCAGGTGGCTCCCACAGAAGGACTCCCTTCCCATGCCTGAAGCCCAGCACCCTCACCCAGGGAACAGTTTTGGCTTTTTCGACTTCCTTGTCTTATTGTGAGGGCACTGAACCAGTACAGCCCAGCTGAGCTCAGCTAATCTGCCAGTAACTTCAGTTCCTGAGACTGGCCTCCAGCACGCAGTGCAGGCTCCCCCAGGGCTTGGCAGCCTGCTGTGCCGCACATTGACCTCCAGCTCAAAGGCTGCGAAACTATTGGACTTCCCTGGCGGTCCAGTGGTTAAGACTCTGTACTCCCAGGCAGGGGTGTGGGTTTGATCCCTGGCTGGGAAACTAAGATCCCACCTGTTGTACAGTGAAGCCAAAAGTAAATGAATAAATAAAATTCATATTAAAAAAAAAAAAAAAGCGGGTGAGTTGGTGTTAGCCCCTTTAGGAGCTCAATATCCACTTTTCTTGCAGAATTTGATCTCATTAGGATCTAGGCATTGGCTTGTGATTCAGATTGGTTAAATATCTGTGTTACTTAAGACATTTATTTGCATGTAATTTAGGGCTTCCCTGGTGGCTCATATGGTAAAGAGCCCGCCTGCCAATGCAGGAGACATAAGATACCTGGGTTCTGTCCCTGGGTTAGGAAGATCCCCTGGAGAAGGGAATGGCTACCCACTGCAGTATTCTTTCCTGGGAAGTCCCATGAACAGGGGAGCCTGGCAGGCTACAGTCCATGGGGTCGCAAAGAGTCAGACAGTACTGAGCAACTAACACTTTTATTTTCAATCATTCAGTTACTTCTGTTTGTGGGTGACCTGGTGAAGTCTGTGCATGTGTGCTTAGTTACTCAGTCATGTTCAACTCTGCAAAACCTAGTGACTCTTAACTCAAGCTGCAAGGTAGAATTATCGAGGAAGGGGTAGGGGGCATTTGGAAAAAACAAAAACAATGCCCAGGCTGCAACCCCAAGGTTTCTGATTTTGTTGGTCTGGGGTGGATATTTTGTTTAACCAGTTGGTTGTGGTGGTTGTTTTAAGGCCCCTCATTCTAATATGAATGAGGGATGAGGGCACTGATACGGTAGAAATCACAGGAATGAACCCAGGACAGAGTTCCAGGTTCTAGAACTCAGGTTTGCCTCCCCCTAGTGGTGAAACTATGGAATGATCGGGCTGTTCCTCTACAGTGAGAGGTGGGCTGGGCAGAAATCTTCAGTGAGCATCAGAATTCACCAGGGAGCTTGGAAATTATGCAGAAGCTCTAGGTGGGATTAAGTTGTTTTTCATGGGTCTGGGGAGGGGCACATGGCTCCACAGGTGATGTTGACCAGCATTTGAAAGCGTTTGGATGGGCAGGCTCCAAGATCCCTGCAAGCTAGAAAGGCCTCTGCTAGGGCCTCTGCGATTGTGTGGAGGCAGCGTCTTGCTTATGTGGGTGACCCAGGCATCTAGCAGGGTCCCTGTTCTCGAAGAACAAGAACACAGTTGGCGTAAGTGGGGCTCATGGGGAGCATCTGGGTATGGAGAGCAAGAGACTGGCATCTAGAAGATGATATGTGAAATGACAAAAGCATAAGAGCAGTTAATAAGGAGGCAGGAGGGCTGAGGGGTAATTATGCCGTCCTCACGAGTGTGTGACAGTTTTTGTAGAGGAGGATGACGTCTTCTTTTTTACCCAGAACTCTCACGAGACTCAGTTGTAATGTGAATAGAGGAAGAGGCTCTTGGTGGGGTAGCTATAAGAATCTTGAGAGAACTGTAAAAACAGGCTTTTTAAGGAGCTTGTGGGTTTTCTTCCTCATGGGACCTTATAAATAAAACTTTTTAGAAAGCATAGGAAATAATCTGTTTTTCCTTTATATGTCAAGAGTCTTCTGCTGACCTATCATTAGAAGAACATTATTAAACATTTATTTGGACATGTTTTTCCAGGAGAGGGGATGCCTGGGTTGTTTTTCCATCCTGTTCTGTCCCTTGTAATGGTCTGTCCTTTTAATGGTTTTTGTGATGCCACTGATAAGGCTAGAGGTGGTGTTGGCAGCTGGGAAGACAGTCTTTCTTGCCATGGAATGGAATCATTTCTGGATGGCTTGGATTTTGGTCTCAGCATCACAAACTAAACTGTAGGGTTATGGGGAAAATCACTACACTCTTGAAGGTTTCAGTGTCCGCATCTGGAGAAAGTGAGGGAGATGTTTTAGGTGGCCCCTGAGGTCCCTTCTGCCTCTGATGTGTCCTCACTCAGATTTAGATGAGCTATTTCCCTATAGGAAACAAAATCCAGAGACTCTGCCCTATAATGGAATTAAACATGAAAGCAAGGTGTGGTAGTGGAGGCACCCTGGATTTCTAGTGGGTTCAGGACTGCAGGACCACCATGTGTATGCATATGTAACAGAGCCCAGGACTGGGCCCTGTGAAGGGCATGAGGTGAGGTGGGAATCTAGCTCCCTTGCTGAGTAGAGCAATCCACCAAAGAAATGATGTTTGAGGTCACAACTTTTTTTTTTAGAAATATGGTTGATTTACAATGTTGTGTTCATTTCTGCTGTGCAACAAAGTGACTCAGTATATACATACACACATACATTTAAAAATATATTGCATTATGATTTATCACAGCATATTGAATATAGTTCTCTGTGCTATACAATAGGACCTTGTTTATCCATTCTATATATAATAGCTTACGTCTGCTATCCCCAGCCTCCCGCTCCATCCCTTGGTCCTCCCTCAACTCTATCCCCCTTGGCAACCCCCAGTCTGTTCTGTATGTCCGAGAGTCTGTTTCTGTTTTGTAGACAGGTTCATTTGTATCATATTTTAGGTTCTGCTTATAAGTGATATCCTATGGTATTTCTCTTTTTTGACTTAATTCTGACTTATCTTTCTGACTTAGTATGATAATCTCTGGTTCCATCCATGTTGCTATAAATGCCATTATTTTGCTCTTTTTTGGTCAACCCACTCCAGTGTTCTTGCCTGGAGAATCCCAGGGACGGCGGGTCCTGGTGGGCTGCCGTCTATGGGGTTGCACAGAGTCGGACACGACTGAAGCGACTTAGCAGCAGTACCCTATTGTATATGTGCACTGCATCTTTATCCATTCATCTGTAGATGGGCATTTAGGTTGTCTCCATGTCTTGGATATTGTCAATAGTGCTGTGAGCATAGAGGTATATACATATTTTTGAATTAGAGTTTTGTCTGGGTATATGCTCAGGAGAGATTGCTGGATCACATGATAGCTCTATTTTTAGTTTTTTCTTTTTTTATAATTAATTTATTTTAATTGGAGGCTAATTGCTTTACAATATTGTAGTGGTTTTTGCCATACATTGGCATGAATCAGGCATGGGTGTACATCCTGAACCCCCCTCCCACCTCCCTTCCCATCCAATCCCTCAGGGTTCCATACTGTTTTCCATAGTGGCCACACCAGCTTATGTTCTCAACAACAGTGTACAAGGTTCTCTTTCCCAGCATTTTTTATTTGTAGAGTTTTTAATGATGACCATTTCATTGAGGTCACTCTCCTTGTTAGAGCCTGAGCTTTTCTGTCCATGAATGTTGTCCATCTGTATCAGCTCTCTGCTTCCCAACTGGGTCTCCCTGAACTGGAGACCATCTACACCTATCTGCACTTAGGAGGCTCCTGCCCTCCTGGCTGAGCAAAAGCCTTATCAAAAAGTAATTATAAGGCCTGTGCATTTGTCAGCATGCATGTGTGAGTGTGTGTGTGTGTGTGTGTGTGTGTGTATGTTTGAAATTAGTTCTGAAATCCACTGAAGACAGGAGCTATTCATCAAAAGCTGGAAATGTTGACATTCTTTTCAACAAACTCTTTTTATGCCTACAGCCTTCCAAATAAAGCCACCAATCCATGCTAAGGACAGAGAAGACATCGATATTTCACCCTGAATTTTAAACAGTGCATTATAGTGAGCAGAATGTTGGGTATAGGAAGGGGGAGTGATGAGAAAACTATGTGCACACTGGTGACTATGCTCACGTAAGTGTATGTGTTTGTGGTGAGTGTGTTGGTTCAAATATGTCTGCTTCAAGACAGCTTAGGCCTCGCCACCTCCCAGAATCTTACCTACCCAAGCTGTACTGAGTTTGCATTCGTCATCTCCCTACTGAGTGGCCTTTCTAGCGTGTGTGATTTTGAGTCTCTGCCCATTCCAGGTATGTGTGAAATAGCCTGTCACATATGAGAAGCTGAGGTCAGGGCACTGTCCTGTAGCTGTCAGTTCTGTGGACCAGACAATTGGTCTCATGATTGTCACACTCCCTCCTTCTCTCTTTCCATGGTTGGCAACCTGGATCTGGACACTGATGTCCCATCATCCCTTGCCAGAATGATCTTTTTTTATAAAGGCAAATTCTGTGCTTGAACCACTGAACTCTTAAGAGCTGCCTGTCAGAAAGGCTGGTTGTTGAGAGCATTCATTATTACCAACAAAATCCTTTGAGGTCTGAGCTATAAAGACATCAAACACATTGGCCTTGGCATCACAAGAAGCTGGGTCAACAGTCCTGGGGAGAACACATATCTCAAACACAGAGGGTACCAATTAAATCCAACATACAGCTCTTTGCTTGGTGGTGCAGACATAAAGAATACAGTTTGTCTCTTCATGTGTCTACTGTTTGATGGCAGAGGGATTTTTAGACAACTAACCATAACACAGAAAGATAGTGCTTCTTATGTATAAGGTTATATATAAAGTTTTGTGAACCCACAGAAAAGGGATCAGGTCTATCTGGGCTGTTTGAGGAAGGCCTGAAGGGCTGTTTGAATTGGACCTTGCAGGATGACTAGGAGTATGTTAGGCAGAGAAGCAGTGAAAGACTATTTTAGGCAGTGAGAACTAAAAGCAAATAAGACCTATAAAAATGCATGGTGTTTGAAAAGGAGTGAGCAGCTTAATGTAGCCAAAGCTGAAAGTACATGGTTGGGTGGAGTACAGAGGGAAAAATATGAAATTATATGATGATAATAACATTTATTATTACCAGCCCTTCTGACAGGCAGTTCTTAAGAGTTCAGTCATTCAAACAAAGAATTTGCCTTTTTTAAAAAAATCATTCTGGCAAGGGTTGATGGGACATCAGTGTCCAGATCCAGTAGACCTGGGTATGACATAAGCCCTCTTGGAGGAGGTCACCATTAACTCCAGAACTTACACAGAGCCTCCAGAACCTACACAGGACTGGTGAAACAGACTCTTGGAGGGCACAAACAAAACCTGTGTGCACCGGGACCCAGGAAAAGCAGTGACCCCACAAGATGCTGACCCAGACTTGCCCAGGAGTGTCCAGGAGTCTCCGTCAGAGGCATGGGTTGGTGGTGGCCTGCTTCAGGGTTGGGGGCACTGAGGACAGCAGTGTGTGCATGGGACCTTTTGAAGGAGGTTGTCATTATCTTCATTACCTCCACCATAGTTTGGCCTCAGGTCAAATAACAGGGAACACAGCCCTGCCCATCAACAGAAATTGGATTAAAGATTTACTGAGCATGGCCCCGCCTGTCAGAACAAGACTGAGTTTCCCCCTCAGTCATTCTCTCCCATCAGGAAGCTTCTATAAGCTTCCTATCCTTCTCCATCAAAGGGCAGACAGAATGAAAACTACAAACACAGAAACCTAACCAATATGATCACATGAATCACAGCCTTGTCTAACTCAACGAAACTATGAGCCATGCCGTGTAGGGCCACTCAAGATGGACGAGTCATAGTGGAGAGTTCTGACAAAACGTGGTCTACTGGAAAAGGGTATGGCAAACCACTTCAGTACTCTTGCCTTGAAAACCCCAAGAACAATATGAAAAGCAAAAAGATAGGACACTGAAAGATGAACTCCCCAGGTCGGTAGGTGCCCAATATACTACTGGAGATCAGTGGAGAAATAACTCCAGAAAGAATGAAGAGATAGAGCCAAGGCAAAAACAACACCAAGTTGTGGATGTGACTGGTGAAGGAAGTAAAGTCCGATGCTGTAAAGAGCAATACTGCATAGGAACCTGGAATGTTATGTCCATGAATCAAGGCAAATTGGAAGTGGTCAAACAGGAGAAGATAAGAGTGAACATCAACATTTTAGGAATCAGTGAACTAAGATGGACTGGAGTGGGTGAATTTAACTCAGATGACCATTATATCTTCTACTGTGGGCAGGAATCCCTTAGAAGAAATGGAATAGCCCTCATAGTCAACAAGAGTCCAAAATGAAATACTTGGATATAATCTCAAAAATGACAGAATGATCTCTGTTCATTTCCAAGGCAAACCATTCAATATCACAGTAATCCAAGTCTATGCCCCAACCAATAATGCTGAAGAAGGTGAAATTGAATGGTTCTGTGAAGACCTATAAGACCTTCTAGAACTAACACCCAAAAAAGATGTCCTTTTCATCATAGGGGACTGGAATGAAAAAGTAGGAAGTCAAAAAATACCTTGAGTAACAGGCAAATTTGGCCTTGGAATACAGAAAGAAGCAGGGCAAAGACTAACAGAGTTTTGCCAAGAGAATGCACTGGTCATAGTAAACACTCTCTTCCAACAACACAAGAGAAGACTCTATACATGGACATCACCAGATGGTCAATACCAAAATCATATTGATTATATTCTTTGCAGCCAAAGATAGAGAGGCTCTATACAGCCAGCAAAAACAATACTGGGAGCTGACTGTGGCTCAGATCATGAAATCTTTTATTGCCAAATTCAGACTTAAATTGAAAAATGTAGGGAAAACCACTAGACCATTCAGTACAATCTAAACCAAATCCCTTATGATTATACAGTGGACATGACAAATAGATTCAAGGGATTAGATCTGATAGAGTTCCTGAAGAACTATGGACAGAAGTTTGTGACATTGTACAGGAGGCAGTGATCAAGACCATCCCCAAGAAAAAGAAATGCAAAAAGGCAAAATGGTTGTCTGAGGAGCCCTTTTACAAATAGCTGAGAAAAGAAGAGAAGCAAAAGGCAAAGGAGAAAAGGATAGATATACCCATTTGAATACAGAGTTCCAAAGAATAGCATGGAGCAATAAGAAAGCCTTCCTCAGTGATCAGTGCAAAGAAATAGAGGAAAACAATAGACTGGGAAAGACTAGAGATCTCGTCAAGAAAATTGGAGATACCAAGGAGGTATTTCATATAAAGATGGACACAATAAAGGACAGAAAGGGTATGGACCTAACTGAAGCAGAAGATTTTAAGAAGAGGTGGCAAGAATACACAGAAGAACTATACAAAAAAGAGCTTCATGACCCAGATAACCACGATGGTGTGGTCACTCACCTAGAACAAGATGTCCTGGAATGCGAAGTCAAGTGGGCCTTAAGAAGCATGACTACAAACAAAGCTAGTGGAGGTGATGGAATTCCAACTGAGCTATTTCAAATCCTAAAAGATGATGCTGTGAAAGTGCTGCAATTGATATGCCAGCAAATTTGGAAAACTCAGCAGTGGCCACAGGACTGAAAAAGGTCAGTTTTCATTCCAATCCCAAAGAAAGGCAATGCCAAAGAATGCTCAAACTACTGCACAATTACACTCATCCCCCATGCTAGCAAAGTAATGCTCAAAATTCTCCAAGCCAGGATTCAACAGTACATGAACCACAAACTTCCAGATGTTCAAGCTGGATTTAGATAAAGGCAGAGGAGCCAGAGATCAAATTGCCAACATCCTTTGGATCATTGAAAAAAGCAAGAGTTCCAGAAAAAAAACATCTACTTCTGCTCTGTTGACTGTGCCCAAACCTTTAACTGTGTGGATCACAACAAACTGTAGAAAATTCTGAAAGAGATGGGAATACCAGACCACCTGACCTACTTCCTGAGAACTCTGTATGCAGGTCAAGAAACCACAGTTAAAACCAGGCATGGAACAATAGACTGGTTCCAAATCAGGAAAGGAGTCTGTCAAGGCTGTGTATTGTCACCTTGCTTATTTAACTTATATGCAGAGTACATTGTGAGAGATGCTGGACTGGACGAAGCACAAGCTGGAATCAAGATTGCCAGGAGAAATATCAATAACCTCAGATATGCAGATGACACCATCCTTATGGTAGAAAGTGAAGAAGAACTTAAGAGCCTCTTGATGAAAATGAAAGAGGAGAGTGAGAAAGTTGGCTTAAAGCTCAACATTCAGAAAACTAAGATCATGGCACCCGGTCCCATCACTTCATGGCAAATAGATGAGGAAACAATGGAAACAGCGAGAGGCTTTATTTTGGGGGGGCTCTAAAATCACTGCAGATGGTGATCATAGCCATGAAATTAAAAGACACTTGCTCCTTGGAAGAAAAGTTATGACCAACCTAGACAACATATTAAAAAGCAGAAACATTACTTTGCCAACAAAGGTCCATCTAGTCAAAGCTATGATTTTTCCAGTAGTCATGTATGGATGTGAGAGTTGGACTATAAAGAAAGCTGAGTACCAAAGAATTGATGCTTTTGAACTGTGGTGTTGGAGAAGACTCTTGAGAGTCCCTTGGACTGCAAGGGGATCCAGCCAGTCCATCCTAAAGGAGATCAGTCCTGGGTGTTCATTGGAAGGCCTGATGTTGAAGCTGAAACTCCAATACTTTGGCCACCTGATGGGAAGAGCTGACTCATTAGAACATACCCTGATTCTGGGTAAGATTGAAGGCAGGAGGAGAAGGGGTGACAGTGAATGCAGTGATGGTTGGATGGCATCACCAACTCGATGGACATGAGTTTGAGTAAGCTCTGGGAGTTGGTGATGGACAGGGAAGCCTTGTATGCTGCAGTCCTTGGGGTCACATAGAGTTGGACATGACTAAGCAACTGAACTGAAGTGAATAACATTTACTGAAGGCTTACTATGTATCAGGCATCATACTAAGCATTTACAGTTTTTCATGTATTCTTTAAAACATACATTTTATGTAGTTACTATTTGCCTCATTTTACTTTGGGGGAAATTTAGATACTGTAATTAAGTACTTAGGCAAAAAAAAGTAAAATAAAAGTCTTTCCCAACATCATACAATTAGTAAATGATAGAGCTGGGAGGTGTTCCCAGGCAGCCTGACCCCAGACCTTGTGCCCTTCCCCACTAGACTGTTAGTGCGAGTATTGTAGATGTTCGGAGGTTTCTCTATGGACAGAACTAGGGAGACATATTTTCAGGGAGGAGAAAGCCTCAGAAAAGAGGTAAGTAAAGAAGAGTTGTGTGGGGATGGGAGAAGTAGGAGGACCCTCCAGGCAAGGAGGAAACCTCTTGTCAAAACACAAATGCAGGAAGGAGAGTGTTCTAGAGACACTGGCCTGGCCCTTTGGTTGAGTCAGTGGCTTGGTTTCTTCTTGGCACAGCCCAAGTGACCATCTCATTGGAAGTCCTCAGGGCATCTCTGCTCTATAGAAAGGTCCCAGAGCCTGCTCAGTTTCTCTCAGAGTCTAGTCTTCCTCCTCACTGGCCTAGGAAGATGTAGTAGGGCATCCAAAGTTTGATGATGTGTATAGGAAACAGATGGGGAAATCTTCCCCTCCCTGTTATGTGTGGCTCTTTTACCAAGTGCTTCTGGGTGAGATGCTCTCTGGCAGTGGGATTTAATGAATCCAGCAGTGCCTTGCTCCCTCTTTTAAATCCCTGAGGGGTGTTGAGCCGACTGAGCAGTGGAAGGTGCCAGGTGCACACATTTAAATAAGAGAGACATCAGGGCAGGGTAGCAGAGGCCAAAGAGAGATGGCTGCCCAAGTGAAATTGAATTTTGTTGGAGTTAAATTGAGGTGCTGAGTTGTCTTTTTACAAATATATTCATTGGCTCAGCTGTCACTTTCATTTAGTGGGCTTGTTGCCTGAGCTGTGGCAGGCTGGCCGAGTCACAGCCTCCCCTGCAAAGCCTCAGCCTGGGGAGCTGGGAGCCAGGGTCGGGTGGGGAGCACGTGAGGAGAATCGAGACAGAAAATGGTCTTGTCTTCAACCTGCCGTTTCCCCGCTAGTTGCTTCTTCCCCATCCTGGCCAATGAACAGCAAAATCAAAATTCTGTCATGACACGAAAGATTAAGCATAACCAAAAATGAAGTCCTGGTTAAGGCCCATCAGTAGCCCTGGGTGACTTGTTGAGCCCATCCACACCACCCCGCATCCCCCTCCCCCACCATGCTTCGTTTCCTCGCTTGTAAAAAGGACTTTAAAAATAGTACCAGTCTTCAGACTCCTGGTGAGAGTTGACTGAAATAAATTTGCCAAGTGCTTAACTCAATGCTCAGCTAGTACTAAGTCTTTATTAAAGGTACTTAAAAAAAAAACAAAAAAAAAACTGTGACTGGTAAGCAAGTCCAATGCCAGGAAGGCCCTGGTATTTTATGATACCTGTGTCCTGCTGTTTTTGAAATTTCACCCTTTGGAATACATTCTTCATCCTAAGGCAGTGCCTCTTTGAATCTTATTTTTAAAGTCACATCTGCTTGAGAGGGAGACCTGAGTCAATAGCAGAATGAGGCAGAAAGAAATAGGTGAGCATGGCATGGAGGAGAGGTGAGTTAGGGAAGGTGGGAGAGGTTGGTGCAGATGGGGAAGGGGAGACAAACTTCATAGTTCTGCGGAGACAAGGTGCTGAGTCGTAGTAATAAAAGGAGGTGGTGACCAGGTTGGGACAGAGAACAGGGCTGTTAGGGTTCTCTTGTGGATTTGTAAGGTTTTATGTAGAAAATGGCATTGAGGATTTGTTGAACTGAAGATACAGTTCTAACCCTTGAGGAAGTGTTGTCAGAGAAACATGATGAGTTTTGGGATGGTCTGAGGAACAGATGTGGAAGAAAGAGGCAGTGTTTTTACTTGTAAGTGCTACTTTTTTTCTCCCTAAGGTGACTGTTATTGGAACTGGTGCACAAGGAATGACTTGTACAATGTCAAGGTGAAAAAGGCAGCTGGCAGAGGTGAGATCCTGGGAGTTGCTTCCAGATCATAGCCAAGAGGGTCAGGTCTAGAGAGTCCTCTTGATCTTTGCTTTGAGACCTTGGACAAGTGCCTTCTGCTCCCTGGACCTTTGTTCCCATGTAATACAGGAAGTAAATGAGAACCAGGGCCGTACTGGTGACCAAGGACTTCAGAAGAACCAGGAATTTCTATCTCATTTCTGTTGCCTTACTCCTCACCTTCCCCCAGGCATCAGGCCTGGGAAGATACTTGAGTTTGTGACCCTGAAATAGACTGACCAGATGATGTCTGGAGTCCCTTTGTGTTCTGCTGTTCCGGTATTCTAATGTCCAGATATAAGCACCCTCAGCTCTAAACTTAAGGGTTCTTAATCTGGAGTCCTCAGAGCCATAGGATTCGTGGGACAGAATTTAAGGGGTTCATGAACTTATATGGATTACAAAAAGTCCTATCTTTTCAAAAAATAAACTTCTGATTGAAAGTTTTTCCCTTACTTAGGTTATAAACTACAGTCTTATTAGCATTACCTGACACTCTGTCACCTATAGAAATAGAATATTTTCATATCACAGTACTGGCTCCCAGTTTGCATGTCCTTGTATAGCCCCTCCCCAACAAATCTGTGATGGGCTGGTAATGTGCTCTAACCAGGAAAACAAAGCAGAAGTGTTCTATCTGTCTTGGACTTAGCCTTCAGACAGCCTGGAAGCTTTCACTTTTGTATTTTTGGGGAGCCCTGCAAAACCACATAAAACATCTGGCCAGACTGCTGGAGGTCACATGGATAAGGCTTAACAGGGGGCTAAACTACATGGAAAAAGAAACCCCTAACATCTAAGGGCCCTAACTGAGTTCAGCCTGCAGGCATCCTCATCAAGAAGCAAGATACTAGAGGTAGCTTTCTGGAATGTTCCAGTGTGTTCCAGCCTCCAGATGAGTGCAGTCCCACCTGCCATCAGGTGAAACAGGAGAACCACCCAGATAAGCCCAGTTCATCCACAGACTTGTAAGATGTGTTAACACATTATTGATCGGAGGTATTGTTACCCTAACATTATTGACCATAGTTGTATCAATATGTTTTTAGAGAGTGATACAGTTACCATCACTGTGTGAAGCTGTTAGAGCTTACCGTTGATCAAGGGTTCATTATACAATTTATGATTATTGTTATCATTCACATTTTGCTCTGTTAGGTTTTTACTCCAACCTTGTGTATATTAGGGGGCTTCCTTGATAGCTCAGTTGGTAAAGAATCCCCCTGCAATGCAGGAGACCCTGGTTCAATTCCTGGGTCAGGAAGATCTGCTGGAGAAGGGATAGGCTACCCACTCCAGTATTCTTAGGCTTCCCTTGTGGCTCAGCTGGTAAAGAATCTGCCCGCAATGCGGATTCAATCCCTGAATTGAATTCAATTAAATTCAGTTCAATGGGTTCAATCCCTGGGGTGGGAAGATCTCCTGGAGAAGGGAAAGGCTACCCACTTCAGTATTCTGGCCTGGAGAATTCCATGGACTATATAGTCCATGGGGTCAAAAGAGTCGGACATGACTGAGCAACTTTCACTTTCACTGTGTATATTATAAATGTAAAATTTTCAAAAACAATGCATCAGGAAATGTTGAGTAAAGAAGTTTTCAGTGAATTGTATGCAAATGCTTTCTCTGATTGTCTGAGTGACATATATACTAGTGTCTGAGAAGATGACAGTTCTTCAGAACATATTTCTGATTCAGACAATGTGAACATCCTTAGTGATTGATTCTGATACAGAAAGTGAAAATGAAACACAGTGCTGGAGAATGCCGCTTTGCTTCTACAGAAGAGGGGATTGAAGACAATATTTCATGAAAACTAGAAGACGCTACAGGTGTTTCAGGTGTAACTATTGAATGTAATAACTCGCAACGTGTTAGTGAAATGACAGAATTAATTTTTGACTGGCCAAAACAGAAATCACAAGCCACAGGCATTCGTTTCTGCAAAAATCCTGTAGTCAGTAATGAGTTAAAATGGTTTTAATGTTAAGCCATTAAATTTGGGAATGGTATGCTCTGCAGCACTCAGCAACTGAAATGGAACCTTATAGGTTTTTTTTTTAATTTAATTTTTTTTATTGAAGTATAGTTGCTTTACACTGTTGTGAGCCTTATAGTTTTACTCGATAGAACTTGAGTCCCAAAGTGTCTATATCCATTTGAACACTCGCCTTCATAGGTGTTCAGCAGCCTTCATTTGCCAGCAGGGTACCTGTGTCCCGCTGTTTTCAGGACTTCCCAAATGAAGACATGATAAAAAGTGCATGCATGATAAATAGTTGACAAGTATTCCCCAAACCCAGCTTCCCAGGTGGCGCTAGTGGTAAAGAATCTGCCTGCCACTGCAGGAGTCGTAAGAGACACAGGTTTGATACCTGGGTTGGGAAGAATCCCTGGAGGAGGGCATGGCAACCCACTCCAGTATTCTTGCTTGGAGAAGCCCTTGGTCAGAGGTGCCTGGCAGCATGCAGTCCATAGGGTCACACAGAGTCAGACACGACTGAAGCAACTTAGCATGCACGCATGTCTTGCTGCCCAATGTGAGAAGTGCCTGCACCTAGGATATGGATACTTAGACTTTGGTCCTAGAGAGTAATATTGTTTTTAGCCATGTGAGATAAACCCAAAATAGGAAGTCCAGACAGAAGGTGTGACTGGAGCTCACTTAGGGAGCTTTACCCTGACCTCCACCAGGAAAGACCCTGACAGGAGTAGAGATGTGAGCTTGACTTTGAAGCAAGGGCAAAATTTGGAGTAGGTGGGGCAAGTGGAAAAGGCATTCATAGTAAGACAAGAGCTATGAGCAAATCCATACACCAAGGCTGTGATGGTTAATTTTTTGTCTCAACATGTCTAGATTGCAGTGCTCATATTTGATAAAACATTATTCTGGTTGTTTGTGAGGACGCTTTGGCAATGAGAGTTACGAACAGTTGGCTTTGAGAAGAGTAGATTGCCCTCCCCAGTGTTTGGTCGGCCTTGTCTAATCAGGAGAGGGACTGAAGAGAACAAAAGCATGGTCTTCCCTGAGCAAGAGGGAATTCTCCAGCAGATGGCCTCCAGACTTTGTTTGCAACATCTGCTTTTCCTAGTTCTTCCACAGACTGCCTTTGGATTCAAAGTATAACTCTTTGCTGAGTCCTCTAGCCTTCTCGTTTCTCTCCTGAGGTTTTAGGCTCACCACTCATCAATCCCCCACAATCACTTGAGCTAGTTCTTTAAAAATCAGTCTTTTTCTTATATATTTACAGATTCTTTTAGTTTTGTCTCTCTGGAGAACCTGAGTAACAGAGTAAAAGGGATATTCACAGCAGGAGAAGAGCCCTGAGCACATTCACAAGCTTGTTCAGAGAGTTCTGGGGATTTATCTTGGCCAATTGGAAGAGTTTCAAGGGACCTTAGAGATCTCATGGCTCATCAATAGGGCTCTTGGATCCAGGAATTTGAGTTTTTTCTTTTGGTAGGGGGAACAATGAAAGGTTTGAACAGTTCAAATTTAATACAAATCCAGCGGATGCCCAATTTCCTCTCCATTTCTGTCCTTATGTTCCAGATCACTCTATCATCCCACCTTTTCTCTCTGGTCAGCCAAAATGATCATGTTTAACCATCAAGTCTTTCCTGAGATCCTGGAGCCCGTTTTTCCTTATGAAATTTCAGGATCACCTTGGGGGGAGGTGAAAGAAGTGGGTGCAGTGAATGCACAGAAGGCGGCCTCTCCCTTCCCAAGGCCACAGTTTGCCTCCACCTAGGCAAGATAGTTCAGTAGGACCTTGCTCTGGTCTCGATGTATATTTTCCCTACTAACTCCTTATTTGAAAAAGTTATTGAAAGGCTGGTGGCGGCGTGGATGAGAGCTTCCATGGTGAGAATGAAAAGGAAGCAGAGAGTATATGCATGAAAAAGTGATTTGGGTCTCATTTTGTATCTTAAGCATTAGCTTGCTCTGGGCTGTAGATTTCAGTGGGTGACAGTAATTGCAAAA
Source organism: Bison bison bison (assembly GCF_000754665.1). Lineage (NCBI taxonomy): Eukaryota > Metazoa > Chordata > Mammalia > Artiodactyla > Bovidae > Bison > Bison bison. The sequence goes on from NW_011494902.1 coordinate 959,711, forward strand.
TTTGCAAGATGTTAGTTTTATTTTGTTTTGCTTAGAAATTCTAGCTTGTCCTTTTCCTGTCCTTTGCAAAGTTTCTATATGTATTCCTTCTTCCATTTTTCATGCATTCACCCTATATTGAATGAACCCCTGTGTAAAATTTATGTAGGTGGGGGGGGGACCATAACATCAATCTCTTGCTCTGCCTTAACAGAGTAGGAAACCCAGAATTACAGGGAAAAGAGTTGCAGGCTTTATAGGAAAATGTTTGTGGGTTTTATTTCTAATGGCCTCAGGGGCCAGTCAGAGTAGGATTCACCCTTTTGAATCAATGCTTGTGTATAATTTAGAGAACCTGGGGGGAGGTTCTCTATCGCAGGCTGAAGTTCTCCTTGAGGTCTGAGATCAGCAAGAGGCGAATTTTATCTGGAGAAACAAGCTACTCATCCAGAGGAGACAACAGCTGTGAGCAAAATTCCCCCAGTGCTGGTCCTGTTGACTTATGTTTCAAAGGAGAACAATTTCAACATAGAGCTGTACTTTCCCTTGAGCTGCTGAGGCAATAAAATGGCTGTAAGCTGCAGAAACTCTTTCAATATGGCACATATTAAACCTTTCAGAGGTAGTGCTTTGATTTTTAATTTTACGCTCTTGGCAGGCAATCAGAGTATTTAATAGTATGGAGGCCAGAGGGAGAATGTTTCAAAACAGTGAGGATCTTATCATCGTGTGCAATTAATGAATAATTATTAAAACCCAGAAATAGCTGGAAGAGAAGGCAAGAGGTAGCAGAGCAATTCTCTGGTTTGGGGCCTCTAATGAAACCTCCAGAGAGGAGAAATATGATATACAGTTTCATGCAGTTATATCTTCCACTTTTCCCCCACTGGAAGATCAGTGATTTAAGGAGAGGAAAAAAAAATGCCCATCCCTTAAAAAGAAAAGGTCATTGGCTGACAGGGATGCATTTGTTCAGTTTGATTTTCAGCATCTGCAGTGTCATTACACTTAAAATAATATAACAACAACAGTGATGACAATGTAAAGCCTGATGCTTGAAATCAATTCCAAAGAGAGTGGGCAGCAGAGACAGGGCTTGTCCGAGCCACCAGTCAGAACAGTTCGATTGTTGAACAAATTCATTGCATGTGCCACACATCCCCAGCTGTCCTAGAGAGAGGCCCACACACACGTCTTCTGATCACACACATCCCCTGGTTGCTATCATTTCCAGACCCAATTTTGTCAGCTCCTGGCTGTCAGGCTCTCTCCTCTGTAGGTCTCCATCCCACTGTTTCCTTTTTGACTCAGCTCTAGAAAACCCTGTCATCTGTCAAATGGCTGTTTATAGTTCAAACACCGGCCTGCTGAGTGGGCCTGTCACCGGCTGGCATTCGGCCTCGCGGGCCATCGCTAAGTAGGTACTGCTGGGCTGACTGCCGCTCCTGCACATCCCTGCATCCCGAGAAACAGAGCAGTGGGCGCGAGGACTAGGAGACCCACAGACCGTGCAGGTGTTCATTTCTCAGCCACGTGGGCATCTGGGGTCGGCTCACCTTTAAGCAACCGTTAGTTCCCTCCTGCTGTTAAGCTGGGCCATGCCGAAGGCGAGCAGGTGAAATCCACCAGCGCTTATGATGGCGTTTTCCTGGCATGCAGTTGCTCATTACTGAGGGCCTCGTGCAGGGCTGTGTTTTCATGATTGATCTCTCTCTCAGTGGTGTTTCAGGAGGCCAGCCAGCATCCTAGGGGCCAAACTGATCTTCAAAATAAATAAATAGGTGGATAAACAAGTAAAAAAATAGAAGTGGTGGTGCTGTTGTTGGAGAGTGGCTAGAGATGTTTTCCATTGTGTGTCATTGTACTAAGGCGCCTGGGATGTTTTCTTTGAAATTCAGCTGTGGGAGTGGGAGGCATATGACAGCAGAGGATAGATTTGAGGTACCCAGGCCATGGGATCCTTAGGTCACATGTGTTGTACTCAGCTCAGATAGTAGGTGTGAAGTTGGAAGGGAGGAGGTAGATTTGGCTTTTCCTCTTTATTGCCTGTACCCCCTGCCCCTCTAGTCAGGCCAGGCACTTTCCCTGATCACAATACCAAGAGCTGCTCTTTACTGGGCACTCACTGCGTGCCAAGCTTTGTGCCGTGTGCTTTGTGTGTGTTAGCTCATAGAAAACTTGGGGAAGGATGGCATTAGCTCAGTTGTTACAGATGGGAAAACTTAAAGGGATGAAGTCACTTGTATGCAGGGATGCAACTGGATTTGATACATCAGTTCAGTTCAGTTGCTCAGTCGTGTCCGACTTTTTTGACTTCCTTAACTGTAGCACCCCAGGCTTCCCTGTCCATCACCAACTCCTGGAGCTTGCTCAAACTCATGTCCATCAAGTTGGTGATGCCATCCAACCATCTCATCCTCTGTCATCACCTTCTTGTCCTGCATTTACTGCCATATCATGGGTTGTCATTGTTGTTCAGTCGCTCAGTCATGTCGAACTCTTTGCAACCCCATGGACGCAGCACACCAGACTTCCCTGTCCACCATCCCCTGGAGCTTGCTCAAACTCATGTCCATTGAGTGCATGATGCCATCCAACCATCTCATCCTCTGTTTCCCCCTCTCTTCCTGCCTTCAATCTTTCCCAGCATCAGGGTCTTTTCCAATGAGTCAGCTCTTCCTGTCAAGTGGCCAAAGTGTTGGAGTTCCAGCTTTAGCATCAGTCCTTCAATGAATATTCAGGACTGATTTCTTTTAGGATTGACTGGTTGGATCTCCTTACAGTCCAAGGGACTCTCAAGAGTCTTCTCCAACACCACAGTTTGAAAGCATCAATTCTTCAGTCCTCAGCCTTCTTTGTGGTCCAACTCTCACATCTATATATGACTGCTAGAAAAACCGTAGCTTTGACCATACAGACCTTTGTCAGCAAAGTAATGTCTCTGCTTTTTAATATGCTCTCTAAGTTGATCATAGCTTTTCTTGCAAGGAGCAGGCATCTTTTAATTTCATGGCTACAGTCACCATCTGGAGTGATTTTGGAGCCCCCAAAAATAAAGGCTCTCACTGTTTCCATTGTTTCCTCATCTATTTGCCATGAAGTGATGGGGCTGGATGCCATGATCTTTGTTTTTTGAATGTTGAGTTTTAATCCAACTTTTTCACTCTCCTCTTTCACTTTCATCAAGAGGCTCCTTAGTTATTTGCTTTCTGCCATAAGGGTGGTATCATCTGCATATCTGAGGTTATTGATATTTCTCCTGGCAATCTTGACTCCAGCTTGTGCTTCATCCAGCCCAGCGTTTCTCATGATGTACTCTGTCTATAAGTTAAATAAGCAGGGTGACAAAATATAGCCTTGACATACTCCATTCCCAATTTGGAACCAGTCTGTTGTTTCATAACTGGTTCTAACTGTTGCTTCTTGACCTGCATACAGGTTTCTCAGAAGGTAGGTCAGGTGGCCTGGTATTCCCATCTCTTTCAGAATTTTCCATAGTTGGTTGTGATCCACACAGTCAAAGATTTTGGCATAGTCAATAAAGCAGAAGTAGATGTTTTCTGGAATTCTCTTTCATTTTCTATGGTCCAACGGCTGTTGGCAGTTTGATCTCTGGTTCCTCTGCCTTTTCTAAATCCAGCTTGAACATCTAGAAGTTCATGGTTTGTGTACTGTTGAAGCCTGGCTTGGATTTGGTACCTAGGTCTAGCATAGTTTATAAACTGCCCCTTGCAGCCTCTCTCCGGCAGTGGGAGCCCCTAGTGCCCTGAATGCCAGAGTCCTTGAGCCCTCTCAGTGAGTTCAGCTCCTCATCCCCTGTCAGAAGTACTGCAGTGCCTCCTACTGGGGCCCCATCACTACTGTCTGCCAAGATACCCTCTGTTCTTGCTCTGCCACTGACACACTCAGGTCTGTTGGGTTCCAGTCCTCCCTTCCTACCGCCCTGACAGGAGGAAGGCTGTGCGTTTCAGCCTGGTCTTAGGAGCACTTCGTTTGTGTCCTTGTTCTGGAGTCTCTCTCCAGAGTCACCTCTGGCTATACTAGCTAGCTTGACCTTCCAGCTCTTCAATTTAGTGCAAGTCCTGATTACTTGTTCTGTGATGCTGCACCCTTTCCCCTTACTCTGCCTTCATCTCCACTTCTACTGCACAGATGTTCATTTCTGGGCCATGTGGGCGTCTGGGGTCAGCTCACCTTTAAGCAGCCATTAGCTCCCTCTGCTGCTAAGCTGGGCCGTTCTGGAGGTGAGCAGGTGGAATCCATTAGCACTTGTGATGGCATTTTCCTGGCATGCGATTGCTCATTACGGAGGGCCTTGTGCAGGGCTGGTATCTGCTTGTCCACACATCTAGGCTTGGTTTAAACACCCCTTTCCAGAAAAGCCTTTCCTGATTTTGGAAGACTCTATTAGCGATTCTATCATAACTCATTGCCTTTCTGGTAACGATCTGATTATCAGCCTCCCCTAGTCTTACTGGACTGTTGAATAAATGGGAATACTTCCCCTTGTGGTGACAGACCCTCTGGCAGGTCCATATAGGGACTAAATGCTTATCTGCTCCTTGTGGTTTGTTTTGTTCTTTTGTTCAGTGGCTAACTGGTCCATAACAGACTTGGCTTCAATATCAAGCTGTCAAATCACCCAAGTGTTCAAGACATAGTCATCATGGAGGAACGTTTTGGATCAATTAAGATAACATTAATGGCTATAACAACTCCAAAATGTATCATGTATGGTGTCTTGATAGAAGTTTATTTTTCACTAATGAAAAATCTGAAGTAGATGTTCTTGTCAGGAGGCATCCCCAAATGATGACTCATAAATCCAGAATCCTTCCTTGGGGCTCTGGCATAATCCAGTCAACGCATGGCTCCTAAGGTGCTGAGTTCATCTGAATCAGAGGACAGAAGGAGGAAGATAGTGGTGGGTTTAGTATAAGTAGTGCATGCGTGCTAAGTCACTTCAGTCGTGTCTGACTCTGTGCCCCTATTGCCTGCCAGGCAATAGTCCAGCCTGGACTGCTGCCTGCCTGGCTCATCTGTCCATGGAATTTCCCAGGCAAGAATACTGGAGTGGGTTGCCATTTCCTTCTCTAGGGGATCTTCCCAGACCAGGGATTGAACCCACATTTCTTACATCTCCTACACTGGCAGCAGGGAGGTTCTTTATCACTAGCACCACCTGGGAAGCCCAGTAGGACTGGTAGGTGTGGGAAACTTCTGGGGCCAGTACTGGAGGAGATGCAGTCACTTCTGCTTTCATGGCCTTGACTAGATCACATGGCCATACCTGTTCTCCAGGGAGGCTGAGAAATGTGGCTCCCTGTGGGCAGGTAGCCAGTCTGTGCCACACTATTTATTTTACCATAGCACAGTCTGTGGGATCTTGAAGCACTCAGCTTCCTATGTTCCACGTCTGGGCAAAGTGCCCCGTCTTAATTCCTTAAAGGAGAACACGGTGCAGGAAAAGCTGTCGCTTCCAGCTTGCTTCACTACTGGCTGCATCCCCTGATTTTTCTTTGTTCACAACCTAAAAGGCTGCAGAAGGACTGTCTTCTAGATTTATTAGAGCTCTTTGCTTGGCTGTCAGATTCCCAACCATGCCAGGGAGTGAAGATGGATGGCCAACTTGGCAAGTTGAGAGTTAACTCTGGTAAAGCACTCTTTCCCGTTGCTATCTTCTGAAAACAGTCTATCACTTGATTTAGTTGTTTAACTTAAATGGCAGAGCAAGTGAAAGTTTAGGTGAGATATCAGTAAGCCCCAGAACACTGGGGAGAGACTAAGCCATTTACATATCTTGACTTAGTTAAGCTTTTCCATCCAACTCTTGGTTGTTATGAACAATTTTCTTCCATGAAATTGTTCCAAAAGCTGCTTGAAGATCTAGTATACCGATTTGTAAAAACAGGCATTTCCTTCAAGACATGGCTCAAAGCATACCTTCTCTAAGAAACATTATCTAATAAAGCCTTTCTACCCTCAGAACACCCAGGCTCCTTGTGGCCTCAAGCACATGGTGCCTGAGTTATTGAAATTGAACTTGCATTCGTTCTAAGTAATGTCCTTCCTTGGGCATCTACAAGTAGCAAGTATCTTATATTGCTTTTCCCCAGAGGCAGTTAGTGAAGTGTTTGAGGCATCACATTTATCATGCTGAATCAACTGATACCCCATGACCCAAACTGAGCTTCTCATCTACATACCATACTTATATTGCAGAATTGCCAGCCTGAAGGCACACTGAATTCAGCATCTCCCTTTGCCCAGAAGCTGATTCTGCTTGTGATTGCTCCAGCATCTCTCTCCATCCACCCAGTGTTGCAGTGCCCTGTACTGACTTTCCTAAATCACCATGGACAAGCTCTAGCCTGAGCTTTACAAAATCAAGCCAGACAGTTTTTTTGCTCCAGGAAGCAAGACCTAAACCTCATTTGCACTTTCCTTAGCATCCCTTCCTTCCTAGAGTTGAATTACTCTTTGCTCTCTCTCTAGCTCCTTTGATCCTCACACCAGTCCTGGTTGGTTTGTTCTTTGCTAACATGAGAGATGCATTTTTAATTTCCTGCCCTGTGGTTTTTGTTTTTGTTTTATATCAAAACAAAATATAGTTTCTGTTCTAATCAGTTCCTGCAAGGAAATCATTGCTTTCTCCAGGACATGAGGGTTCTCTTCTATGCTTGCTTCTAAAAGCTATCTTTCGCATTTAGATCTGTAACTCTTCTGGAATTGATTTTTGTGTATGTTTTCAGATTAGGCACAAGATTTATTTTTGCCATTTGGAGATCATCAAAAATGTATTGAAAACTCCATTCTTCACCCACCTTTTCAAAATAGCACTTTGTTATAAATCAGGTGACCATTTATGTGTAAGTGTATTTCTGGATCCTCTTTTCTGTTTTGTGGGCTAGTTTGTCTGTCTTCCTGCTACAGTCACGTGGTCTTAAGTATCAAAACTTTATAATAAGTCATGATATCTTATAGTATAAGTCACTTATCTTTGCTCCTCATCTTCAAGATTATGTTGACTAATCTTAGCCCTTTGGATTTCTGTATAAGTTTTAGAATCAGCTTGTAAATGTCTGCAAAACAGCTGCAGGGATTTTGATTGATCTTAAATTGATTTGAAGGGAATTTATATTGTATAACCTTGAGTTTCCTAATCTATGAATATGGCGTAGGCCTTTGTATTTAGGCTTTCTATAATTTCTCTCATTAATGTTTTATAATTTTTAGTGTGTGGTCTTGCTGAATTTTTTAAGATTTATTCCTAAGTATTGATTTTTTTAAAAAATTGCTATTGCAGATTATCCATCTAAAAATTGACTTTATATCCAGGGACTTTGCAAAATTCACTTATTAATTTGAATGGTTTCTCTGTAGAAGCTTTTGGGTTTTTTGTATGTAGTCATGTAGTCTGTGAATGAGAGTTTTGTTTCTTCACTTCCTGTATTTTTCTTATCTTGTTGCATTTGCTACCTGCTCCAGCTTTGTCACATTCCAGATAGACACTTGTGCAAGGATAACAAACATGTCTGTAAAACTTTTAAAGAACTCTTTTATTGTGTGAGATTTTCTAGGTGCTACTGTACCTACCCAGTAGGGTGGGTACCTATCTGCATTTTGCTTAGGTAAAGACTCATGCCCCCTTCATACATCAGCTTAAACTCCTCTTTCAGACAATTTCACTGATCTCTCTGAGATCGGATGGAGAAAGTGGAAATTGCTTGTCATCTGAGGTAATTAAAAACAACCCTAGGACATAAGCTGAAATTGCTTATCTATGAGTTTGTCTCCTCTGTTGAACCTCAAAGGCAGAGACTCTCTAGTGTTCATTACTGTATCACCATCACTTTGCACAGGGCATGGCATATCATAAGCACTGCATAAATGTTAGTTTATCATCATCCTTGTTCTTATCCTAATCCTTGCTCTCTTCCTCCCATCCTTATCTAGATACAGAAGCGTGGCCCTCATCAGTATCAGGGTCCACTGAAGTCACTGAGTTACTTATCTTTCGCACTAGCCTGTGATGTCCTTAAGGTCAAAAATCTCATCTTTTATATTTGTATCCCCATGTTTCACACAGTGCCTGCCTCTTAATAGACACTTAACAAAGGTAATGAGTGAAGTGTTCTTGCTGTATGGAACAGGTCCCTGCGGAATGACATTAGTAGCAACTCAATGTGGGCTTCCCAGATGGCGCTAGTGGTAAAGAACCTGCCTGCCAATAGAGGAAACTAAGAGATGTGGGTTCGATCTCTCGGTTGGGAAGATCCCCTGCTGGAGGGTAAGGCAACCCATTGCATTATTCTTGCCTGGAGATTCCCTGGATACTGACAAACCTGGTGGGCTACAGTCCATGGGGTTGCAAAGTGTCAGACATGAGCGAAGCAACTTAGCATGCCCGCAAGCACACACAGAAACTTACGGTACCTGTGCTGCAGAATTATAAGCCGAAACTGATGCCTTAGTTCAGTGTGTGAATTTCCCTTTGTCCAGAAGCTCCTTTTGCTGTCAATTCTTCCTAATCTCTCTTCATCCATCTGAAGTCACAGTGTCCAGTGTAGCTTTCTTAAATCATTGTCTTAAGCCCCAGCTCCAGAAAATCCAGGATAGATACTTTTCTTGTTCTAAGAATCAAGACCACTTACCTTAATTTATAAAACAAAACAAAACAACTTCTTTTTCATTCTTTTGTTTCTAGAATTAAACTTTGCTTTCCATTTTGAAACCTCTTCTTGGACCCACGCATCACTTCCCTTCCTGGATCTCCTCATTTTCCCCTTTCCCCACTCCAGCCCTGTTGTTTTGCTGTTTCAAAACTTGAGTGCCTTCTTAAGTCCTCAGGTATCCTCAGATATCATGGGTTTAATTTTATCTTCAGGAACCTGGAAAGAGCTTGGGAAAAATATGTTTTTCATGATTTGTCATTAGGAACTGTGATAACTCAGCCATGAGCTCACAACTCAGAGACCTACACTGCTCACATTTGAAAGCTGAATGAAATTCTGCACAGCACTTCCCCAGAATACCTCATCTCCCACAGGCAAGTGACTTTCCTTCCTTCAGTCACCTGGAGGCCTTCCCCTTCTTTGGTGCTATCTTCAACTTGTATGCCTTTCTAGAAGGCATCGTTACATATTTCCTTCCCATCTGAAAACTCAGGTCCATCACAATGAGATATAAGTCAGGTGGCGGGGCAGCTCCTAACAGAGCCTACTTTATTAAAGAGCAATCCTGGGTTGTGTTAATGCCAGCTGACCAGAGAATTGCAGGGAGGCAGGTAAGGCCAATTAACCAGTCAGATCTGGCCCTTGTAGATGCCAGCTGTTGCTCTAGGCCTGGTAAGTCCCTATTTGTAACTGCACTTCCTACTCCAAATAAGCACATCTGCCCAGCTAGGGCAGGAGTCAGTTGCTTGTATCTCCCCCAAACAGTATCTCTGTATAATTCAAATCTAGCTGCTAAGAGATTCATTTCTAAGCCACCGTTATTGGCCTGAACCAAGACTAGAGTAAGGTAAGTGAGGCAGCTAGGATGGAAAATGGAAGGAGGCACTCACTCTCTGATGCTGACTCTGCATTCGCCTGGCTCTGAGAGCCAGTGCCTCCTTATATTTTGTGCCCTAGGCACCTTCCTTGTCTCATCCTAGCCCCAGCCCGGATCCTTTAACACATCAAATTATCATGGTGGGATTCACAGAAATTGAGAAAGCCCTCTGCCTTCCAAACCCTTTTCTAGGATCTTTCTACTGAACCCTGGTTTTGTCAGTCCATGTCCGCTGCTCCCCCACTTCTAGCCAGGGAAGAGTCACTATTTGTTGAGAGTTTGGTATAGGTTGAGTTCTGAGCTAGGTCTGCCCTCAATTATTATTTATCATTCTTGCAATAAGCCTATGAGATTTGTGGTGTTATTACAGTTTGCAGATGAGAAAATGAGCAAGAAGTTGTTGTTCTTGGCCCAACCAGAAAGGGGGCAGACCCAGGATTTGGCCCAGACATGCTCTACTCCCCAGCATTCTGTTCTCATCCAGCATCCTTACAGCCAAGGGGGCGTCTGTCACCACATGGTAAAGCCATTGAGGTTTGCAGTGGCAGGGTTTGAGTGTAGAAGAAGGCGAGGGGAAGAGAGAACTTGGGGACCCAAGAAAGGAGTACAGAGAGGAGATTTTGGAGGGAAGGCCAAGGGAAAGGAAGGTCAGAGAAGTCCCACCCCCACTTTACCTTAGCATGAGCCAGAGAGGTTGGCGATGGACTAGGCTAACCTCCATGGGTTCCTTTGGCAGGGCCAGCCTTCCCTATGCCAAGTGACCCTGGCCTACCCCTCCCCTCCACCTGCAGCATCCTTGCTGTATAGTTAAAGCTGGGCAGGTGCTCTGATATTTGTAGCAGGGTCTGGACCAGGGAATGAGTATCCTCTTGACTTTGCTCAACGAAATGTCACTCTCTATAGCTCAGTCCCTGGCTCCTGTCCTCCTCTCCTGGACTCCTCTTCCTTTTCAACCAGCAAAATCCTACTTCTTCCTCAAAGCCCATTGGGAGTATATCATCTTCTCTAAGAAACTTTTTTCAGCTTTTCACTTCCCCCTGACCTTCTGAAGAATGCAGTGGTTCTCTCTGGCCATGGGTCTTCATTATTCTCTGTTTTTAGGATCCCCTATGGTAGGGTTGTCTGTCTCTAAATGCAAGTCAGTTTTTGATCCAGTACCAGCTCCTTGAGGGGAGAGACTGGGTTTCTTCACTGCTTCTCTGCAGCATTTCAGTTCTCAGTTCAGTTCAGTTCAGTTGCTCAGTCGTGTCCGACTCTTTGCAACACCATGAATTGCAGCACACCAGGCCTCCCTGTCCATCAGCAACTCCTGGAGTTCACTCAAACTCACGTCCATTGAGTCAGTGATGCCATCCAGCCATCTCATCCTCTGTCGTCCCCTTCTCCTCCTGCCCCCAATCCCTCCCAGCATCAGTCTTTTCCAGTGAGTCAACTCTTCGCATGAGGTGGCCAAAGTACTGGAGTTTAAGCTTTAGCATCATTCCTTCCAAAGAATACCCAGGACTGATCTGCTTTAGAATGGACTGGTTGCATCTCCTTGCAGTCCAAGGGACTCTCAAGAGTCTTCTCCAACACCACAGTTCAAAAGCATCAATTCTTCGGCACTCAGCTTTCTTCACAGTCCAACTCTCACATCCATACATGACCACAGGAAAAACCATAGCCTTGACTAGACAGACCTCTGTTGCCAAAGTAATGTCTCTGCTTTTCAGTATGCTATCTAGGTTGGTCATAACTTCCCTTCCAAGGAGTAAGCGTCTTTTAATTTCATGGCTGCAATCATTTCAGTTCTACCATACATCAATCTAGAATTTCTTTTTACCATCTTCTCAGAGAATATTCTATTTTTCCCAGTGAGGTTGCTCTAAAAAATAAAGCACATAGGAGTATAGAAAGTTAAAACTGAAGTTCCCTTCTCCTCTCCTAATTCTTCTATTATTGGTGTCTACTGTTGAGTCTCATGCCTCTTCTTCCAGAGGCTTCTCTGTACAAACACAAATTCACACCCATCCACAGACACATTTCTTTGATTTTTTTTTTTCTAATAGCGCAAACTCTTGTTTTGTGGATTCCTTTCTTCTACTTCACAGTGCAGTGTAGTCTTGGGTCCATTTCATGAATACAGAATTGTCTCATTTGTTTAGCAGCCATGTGTGGATGTACCATAATTATTAAGAATCCTCTGTTGCTGGATATTTGGGTTGTAGGATTTTTTTCTGGCAGCAAAATTTCTTTTACTAAAGTACTTGCAAAAAAAAAATAAAGTACTTGCACATTTGAGTAAGTATTTTTGTGGCTTAGAATTCCTAAAGATCTCTTCCTAGAGATGGAGTTCCTGGGAAATAGTGTATGCCTTTGGATTTAGAGGATATTACAAAGTGGCCTCCGAGGGAAGTTGAATAGATTTTCTCTTTCAACAGTGAATGGAAGTGAATTCTCCCCATTTTCATACTCCAGTTCAGTTCAGTCGCTCAGTCATGTCCGACTCTTTGAGACGCCATGAACCACAGCATGCCAGGCCTCCCTATCCATCACCAACTCCCGGAGTCCACCCAAACCCATGTCCATTGAGTTGGTGATGCCATCCAGCCATCTCATCCTCTGTCATCCCCTTCTCTTCTTGCCCTCAATCTTTCCCAGCATCAGGGTCTTTTCAAATGAGTCAGCTCTTCGCATCAGGTGGCCAAAGTATTGGAGTTTCAGCTTCAACATCAGTCCTTCCAATGAATACCCAGGACTGATCTCCTTTAGGATGGACTGGTTGGATCTCCTTGCAGTCCAAGGGACTCTCAAGAGTCTTCTCCAACACCACAGTTCAAAAGCATCAATTCTTCGGTGCTCAGCTTTCTTCACAGTCCAACTCTCACATCCATACATGACCACTGGAAAAACCATAGCCTTGACTAGATGGACCTTTGTTAACAAAGTAATGTCTCTGCTTTTTAATATGTTGTCTAGGTTGGTCATAACTTTCCTTCCAAGGAGTAAGCATCTTTTAATTTCATGGCCGCAATCACCATCTGCAGTGATTTTGGAGCCCAGAAAAATAAAGTCAGCCATTGTTTCCACTGTTTCCCCATCTATTTGCTATTTTCATACTGGAACCTCACTAATGCTATATATTACCAACCTTTCAAACCATTGTGAAGGGCAAAAATGAGATTTAATTATTGTTCTGATCTTTTATATATATATATATAAATAGATAGGTAAAGTTCCATTAGTTTTTGGTATATTTACTGCCATTAATTTTGCCTATTTGTGTCATTTGTCCACCTTACTTTTGTACTACTGCTATTTTCCTATTGATTTCTAAGAGTTATTTTTACACTGGGTATTGGCCTTCCCCAGTGGCTCAGCAGTAAAGACCGCCTGCCATGCAGGAGATGCGAGACATGTGTATTCAGTCCCCTGGTTGGGAAGATCCCTTGGAAGAGCAAATGACAACCCACTCCAGTATTCTTTATCTAGAGAATCCCATGGTCAGAGGAGCCCATCAGGCTACAGTCCATAGGGTTGCAATGAGTCCAACATGACTGAGCAACTGAACACACTCACACATATTGGGTGTTGTTTGCCAGATGTATAGGAGATATTTTCCCAGTTTATCTTTTCACTTGTTGTTTAGGTTGTTATTATTACTTTTAAAGAAAGCTTTATCTAACTGAAGACTTTCTAAACTTCTTATTTTCTCTACGGTAAAACATGAGCATAAGCTTTGAAATTCAGCATGAGTTCAAACCCAGGCCACACAACTTTTTCTGTGGACAGGGCCAAGACTTAACCTCTCTCAGCCCTGGGGTTCTCATCTGTTCTTAGAAGCAGTGCTGGGAATACATCAGACAAAAGCACTGAGTGAGCATTGACACAAATGGATGGAATTAACAAAGAACCACCTCTGGAAGTAGGAAGCTGGAAGTAGGAAGCTGGAAGTAGGTTCTCTCCGGTTTGATGCTGCCCCACCCCCCTCTAATACCTACTATGGTTCTTTCCTCAAATTCTCTTCCTTGTTCAGGAGTGGGGGTTGGTTCCCTTGCAATGTGTCCCTACCTCTCTCACCCTGGAAAAATCCGGGTGAGCAGATTTTGGCTGTCTCCTCCTTGAATAATCAGAAAGGTGGAAAAAGAAGGCATTCCTTAAGTTAAATGTCTGTTCCACCAGCCAGGCCATGTGGCCACCTGACAAAAGTCACGCAGCATTCTCCCACTCAACATCACTGAAACTTACTAAGCCTCATCATTTCAGTCTTAGATCAATTTGCTAGATTTTCATTTCGTGTTCAAGTTGTTCATTCCCTCTTTCACATGGGCTAGTAATTTCAGGGGCTGTATTACAATTTCGAGATGTTGCCTTAGCAGCATTACAAAACGTTAAAGTACATTTAAGCCTTGAATTGTCACTTAAGATTATTGCAGGAAATTAGGACTTTCTGGATCATAAATGTGACAATAGATTGAGAACACAGCTTCTATTATGGCTAAATGGGGACAAAGAGAAAAAAAGTGTTAAGTACAATATAGCTACTTCTTGTATGGATGCCTGCTGTGTGGAGGCTGCTGCTGGAGGATGGGGTGAGGGGGCTGGTCCAGGTGAGGAACTTGGGAGGGGGACTGCACCATCCCCAAGCCAGGGGCACACAGAGCACCCTCCCTACCTGAGAAGCATACTGGGAGGGCTATGGGGGTTGGGGGCACAGACTCTGGGCATGTCTGGATTTTCTGATCATCCCCACCCAACTCCGTCCTCTTCTATCTTTATCTTTAGCATCACCCTCGCCCAGCCTTTCATTGTGTTTAATGGCCAGCTTCACTTAATGCCAGGCTGTCTGCCCACACCACTGAGGTCCTCATGGAACTGCGGG
>NW_011494902.1:974202-978181 GCF_000754665.1 Bison bison bison
GGGCACTAACAGCCCCTGGACCAGTAAGTGGCGATTTAGGGGGCCCTGTCCTGTGTGTCTCTTTGATTTGGGGTAGAAATCAGCTAAAAGTGCCCACCAAGCTTCCCAGAAGTCTGCAGGTGTTACAGCCAGAGGGCACCCCATTTGTGGTGCTGCAGCCACCCACTCTCCAGAGCGCCCCCTGCAGGTGGTGGCTGCAGTATCCACGGTCCCTTGGGAAATGGCTATATTTGCATCTGTGATGTGATAAGCTGGCTACTGAGCCCCACCATGTACTTTTCTGGGGTGCTGGGTTTCCAGTGTGGGTTCTGCAGCCCAGCAGACATTCTCCTGAACCTGAGGTCAACTCAACCACACAGTAAGCCACCTTGGGGCACACACACAGACCATCTCCTATACAGGGCTCAGCACCTCCTTGCAACAGGATCGGGTTCTGTGTTTCCTCAGCAGCCAGCCACAGTGGCAGCATTTTCAGGCATTGGGCAGGATGGCTGAAAAAGCCAGTGAAAGGTCGGGCAAGCAGGAGTCCTGTCTCTGCAGCAGGCCGCTTCTGTGCTTGGCTGTAGTGAGAGTCTCTAGGCCTCCGCACCTCCAAGCTCCATCCCAGCAGGGAACTGACCCCCTGGCTTCCAGCCTCCAATGGCTGAACCCTTGTAGCAGGCAGCATTAGCCCCTTTTTACAGATGAGGCATAGAGAGCTCAAGGAAACAGGACAGAGGTAGAAGAGCTCAGTGTGGGCCTCAGGGCTCTGTCCCTTTAGGTGTCCCAGATGCTCAATCACCTGAGCATGCAGTGTCCCGCACACCCCATCTTGTTCCCATGTGAGACCAGGAGCCCTTAAGAATGGCTGGTGCCTTTCCTGGTGGGCTGGGAGGGAGGAGGCACACTTCTCTCACCTCTGTGCACGCAATCTATGGCTGCCTTGTCATCACATAATTCCCCTGGCATCCTTGTCCTCTGGTCCCTCCACTGTCTGATCATAAGATGCTCTGGGCCCCATCATTAATCTCTACTTGGGCCAGAGGCCCATGGCCCTCGTGGCACAGGGTCCGGGTCAGGCAGTACCTGGCACCAGTGTGTTTTGACTGAATAAATGTCTGGATCATTCCTTGTCATTTCAGCCCCTGTTTAGATTTAGACGGGCACTTCACCCCCATCATCAGCTTGACTGTGTCCTGCTGCCTAGTTGAGTTCATGTATCCCTTTAGGGCAGGGACAAGTTCTACTCGGTAAGCACAACTCTGTTGGAGATAGTATCAGGGCTGGGGTGCTGCTCAAGGCCCTTCCGAGCTAGCCATGGTCTCGTTCTGGTCCTTAGAAACCCTTGAGCTCTTGGTGCCTGGGGGAGCAGTTGTCCAGCTGGAGATTTCTCAGGGGTTTCCCAGGTACTTGGGAGTAAGTGGCCTGCTGTTATGTGCAGGACCCCTCCCCTGACATCACCAGTTCCTTCCTGAGCCCCAGAGTCCCAGCTCCAACACAGTTGGTCTCATGATATTGGCAGTAGGGCCTCAGATGGCACAATCATGACAGGGACATTCTGGGGAGGGGCAGGGCCACCGCTACCCACTCAAGCACTTCCTCCCACCTTCCCCACTCCCACCTTCCCCCCTTGCTCCATTGCGTTTCCTGGGTTGGTGAAGCTCAGAGGCCCTACTGTCTCCAGGTTCTCTGCAAACACTGTACCCCCATTGCCCCTATCTCACCTCTTGGTGAAGCTCTGAGCTCCTCCTTTTCCCACTGGATGGGATCAGTTCCTCTACTCCAGACAGGGAAGGCCCAGTCTGGGTTGGGAGAGGTGAGGGTTCCTACTACCACCTGGAATCTTCCCTGCCCACCCTCCCATGTCTCTTGGAAACAAGTTTTCTTCCCTTGCCCACACCCAGAGATGTCTCCTCACCCCTTTCCTTTCTCTCTCTCTTCCTCTGTTACCAGTGGGTCCTATTTAATTCCTCATACCACAGGTTTTGCATTTTTGATATGTCCACTCTCCATGGCAACCGAGAAAGGCTACTGTGCCTCTCTTCCTCTTCAGTGGGTTTCCTTTGGCCACAGCTCTCATATGGCCAGAGCCCAGCACCCCAGCTCCTCTCTGAGCTGCCCCTGGAAGCATTCTAAGCTCCTACCTCGTGTCCAGAGCTGGCTGGCTGAGCTGGTCCCTGAGCTCAGGTGAATTCCCTTAGCTCATTACCAAAGTGTCTTTCAAAAAGCAGGTTAACAGAGTAAGAAAGGTGTCATTGGCGTGGCTGCAAATGTCCATGACTTAGAGCTGACAGCTCCCTGTGCCAGGGTCCAGAGCTGTCAGCACCCAAGGTCTGAACAGACAGACAGAGACGGTCAGCCATCTGACCATTGTGATTGTGATGAGCGCTGCTTTATTTTGTTTTCTAATTGAGTCACTCAAAGGAGGCTGTTTGCCTTCACCGCTGCCAGCTCATTGTGAGACACCCAGTGCTGGAAGGTCTCTTTTTACCTTCCATCCTGGGCACATGACCCATCTCCTCTAACGCTTGCTAGGTCACTATTTTGAGATACACATTGGGGCAGTTGGAGTATGGCAGAAGGGGTGAGGATGGTGGAGGCAGAGAGACCCAGGATCAAAGCCTGGCCCAGCCCATCTAGCTGACGTTTTTAGACAGGTCAGTGCTTTCTGTCTATTACGTGGATTGAATGACACCCAGCTTCCAAGGTTACCATGAGGACTGAATTTATAAAGCCCCAAACTGGGTCTAGGACAGGTCAGTCGGTCTTCGTCTTTTGGCTCCCTCATTTGAAATAACAAAATGACTTGTTTGTTTCCAACCTACCCATCTGAGATGCTAGTGTTAGAGAAGTCCCATCACAGAGGTCAGGCTGAAGATGGAAAGAAGATGCATGGAAGGGGCTGGTCGTTTATATCACAGTGCCCAGCGTAAAAGGAGAGAATAGTGAGGATGGCTAAGTTAGTTTGTTAGGGCTGCCGTAACAAAATACCACCAACTGTATGGCTTAAACAATAGCTTATTTTCTCATGGTTCTGGGGAGCAGAAGTCCAAGATCAAGAGGACAGCAGGTTTGGTGTCTTCTGAAGCCTCTGTTCCTGGCTTGCAGATGGCAGCCTTCTCACTGTGTCCTCCTGTGGTCATCCCTCTGTGTTGTATGTGGCCTAATTTCCTCTTATAAAGATACCTGGTCATTGGATTAGGGCCCACTGTCATCACTATCTCTTTAAAGTCTGTCCCCAAATACAAACAGTCACATTCTATGTTATTAGAGTCAATCAGTTTGGTAGCTGAGTCATGTCCAACTCTTTGCAACCCCATGGATTGCAGCACGCCAGGCTTCCCTGTCCTTCACCAACTCCTGGAGCTTGCTCAAACTCATATCCATTGAGTCGATGATGTCATCCAACCATCTCATCCTCTGTCTTCCTCTTCTCCTCCTGTCTTCAATCTTTTCCAGCATCAGGGTCTTTTCAAATGAGTCAGTTCTTTGCATCAGGTGGCCAAAGTATTGGAGCTTCAGCTTCAGCCTCAGTCCTTCTGATGAATATTCAGAACTGATTTCCTTTAGGATGGACTGGTTGGATCTCCTTGCAGTCCAAGGGACTCTCAAGAGTCTTCTCCAACACCACAGTTAAGCATCAATTCTTCGGCACTCAGCCTTCTTCACAGTCCAACTCTCACATCCATACATGACCACAGGAAAAACCATAGCCTTGACTAGACGAACCTTTGTTGGCAAAGTAATATCTCTGCTTTTTAATATGCTGTCTAGGTTGCTCATAGCTTTTCTTCCAAGGAGCAAGTGTCTTTTAATTTCATGGCTATGGTCACCATCTGCAGTGATTTTGGAGGCCCCCCAAATAAAATCTCTCACTGTTTCCATTGTTTCTCCATCTATTTGCCATGAATTGATGGGACTGGATGCCATAATCTTAGTTTTTTGAATGTTGAGTTTTAAGCCAACTTTTTCACTCTCCACTTTCACTTTCATCAAGAGG
>NW_011494902.1:978281-998615 GCF_000754665.1 Bison bison bison
GAAGGGTGGTGTCACCTGCGTATCTGAGGTTATTGATATTTCTCCCTGCAATCTTGATTCCAGCTTGTGCTTCTTCCAGCCCAGCGTTTCTCATGATGTACTCTGCATATAAGTTAAATAAGCAGGGTGACAATATATAGCCTTGATGTACTCCTTTCCCAATTTGGAACCAGCCTGTTTTTCCATATCCAGTTCTAACTGTTGCTTCTTGACCTGCATACAGATTTCTCAGGAGGTAGGTCAGGCGGTCTGGTATTCCCATCTCTTGAAGAATTTTCCACAGTTTGTTGTGTTCTACACAATCAAAGGGGCTTCCTTTGTAGCTCAGTCAGTAAAGTATCTGCCTGCAATGCAGGAGACCAGGGTTCAATCCCTGGGTTGGGAAGATCCCCTAGAGAAGGACATAGCAGCCCACTCCAGTATTCTTGCTTGGGAAATTCCATGGACAGAGGAGCCTGACAGGCTACAGTCCATGGGGTCACAAGAGTCTGACATGACTTACCAAATAAACTACCACCACCACCATATAAAGGCTTTGGTGTAGTCAATAAAGCAGAAATAGATGTTTTTCTGGAACTCCCTTGCTTTTTTGATGATTCAGCAGATGTTGGCAATTTGATCTCTGGTTCCTCTGCCTTTTCTAAATTCAGTTTGAGTATCTGGAAGTTCATGGTTCACATACTGTTGAAACCTGGCTTGGAGAATTTTAAGCATTAATTTGCTAGTGTATGAAATGAGTGCAATTGTGCAGTAGTTTGAACATTTTTTGTCATTGTCTTTCTTTGGGATTGGAATGAAAACTGATCTTTTCCAGGACTGTGGCCACTGCTGAGTTTTCCAAATTTGCTGGCATATTGAGTGCAGCACTTTAACAGCATCATATTTTAGGATTTGAATTATTGGGGTAGAGCTTCAATATTTGAATTTTTGCAGAGACACAATTCAGCCCATAACAGGGTGTGACATTTATCATACTTGCTGGAATACTTTTTAAAAAGTATTTTTGGACTTTTATTGAAGTCTTATAAATTTGCAGTTTGAACGCATTCACAGAACTCAGGAAAGAGAGCATCACCAGTACCCCACAGCTCCTTTGTGCCCCCTTGTGCTGATCCCCCAAGGATAACCAGTATCCTGACTTTGAACACCATACCCTTGCTTTCCTGTTTTATTTTAAATTTTTAATTAATTTGGTTTTGGCTGTGCTGGATCTTGGTTGTTGTCCACAGGCTATCTCTGGCTGCAGACAGCAGGAGCTACTCTCTAGCTGTGGTGTACAGGCTTCTCATTTTGTTTCAGACCACAGGTTCTAGGCACTTGGGCTTCAGTAACCGTGGCACACGGGCTTAGTTGCCCCTTGGCATGTGGAATCTTCCCGGATGGGATTGAACCTGTATCCCCTGCATTGGCAGGCGGATTCTTAACCACTGGCCCACCAGGGAGGTCCTTGCTTTCCTTTTCTTGTGCTTTGTATATGCAAAATCTTAGAACATTTAATCATCTGTGTCTGCCTTCTTCACTCAGCATTATGTTTGTGAGATTCACCCATGTTGCTGGGTGTAGTTTATTCTGCAAATTCCTCCTGCTTCATGTAGTCTCTGATATCCCACTGTGCACATATTCTATTCATCTACATTTTTTAACCACTGATGAGCTTTTGCATGGTTTTCACATAGAAAAGTTGCTATGAACATTTTAATCCATGCCTTTAGGTGGACGTGTCTTATGCATTTCTGTTGGCATTTACCTGGGAGTAGATCTGCTGGGGCAGGGGACATGCAAATGTACAGCTTTAGTGGAGATTGCTAAATAGTTTTCCAAAATAGTTGTGGCAGCTGACATACCACCAGCGGTGTGTGGGCCTTCCAGTTGCTCCATATCCTTTCCTATCCATGTTTTATTTTCCCATCATGTCCTTTTCCTTTAGCCATTCTGTTCAGTATGTGGTTGTATCTAACTGGGGCTTTAATTTGCATTTCCCTGAAGATTATGATGTGGAATATCTTTGAATTTGTTTGCTGGCCATTTGGATAGTCTACCTTGTGAAGTTCCTGCTCAAGTCATTTGCTTATTTTTTTTTTCTTTTCCCTACTGGATTATCTGCCTATATCTTGTTGTTTTGTAGGAATGCTTTCTTTGTTCTCTATGAGTCCCTTGCTGATGCTGGAACAATTTTGATGATAAAAGAGGGGGGAGTCTATAAATAAGCTGGGACAAATCTTGTAAACCAAGATCATCCTCAGTAAATTGGGCAAACTCAAATGGTCAACACAGTGTATTCCAGTTTTAAGAAGATTTTAAAAGGCAAACCGGAAGGCATCAAGGGCTCATATAAGAAGGAAGAGGAAAAAGAGTCATGTTTGTAAGTACATGGCTTTGTAGGGGACTCAGTTTCCTCTCTTCCTGTGTCTTTCTGAAAAAAGTTCACCTTCAGAGCCCAGTATTGGAATGAATTTTTATTCCCATGTGGGGCTGATTCAGCAGTCAGCTTTCTCTTGGTCCATGATCTGCCTTAGGTTGATTAGACTTCTGACATTTTATGATCCTCTTAGTCCAACCTCTAATTCTATTAATGAAGAAACAGATTTTTAAAAAATTTATTTAACTGCACTGAGTTTTAGTTGCAGCACATGTGATTTTTCATCTTTCTTGCAGCATGTGGGATCTTTAGTTGCAGCCTGCAAACTCATAGTTGCAGCCTGTGGGATCTAGCTCCCTGATTAGGGACCAAACCCAGGCCCCCTGTATTGGGAGATTAGAGTCTTAGCCAGTGGAGCACCAGGAAAGTCCCTGAAGAAACAAATTTTTTATTGGTTAGATGACAGATCCAAGGTCACACAGATGGTGAGTGCAGAGCTGGGGCTAGAATACCAGGCTGCAGGACTTTCTTGGTAAGTACTGAATATTTTAATCAACCCATATACCTTTGATTGGGTGCAAGGTCATTGCAAGGCATTGATAGCTGCGGAAATCTTGAGGGGTGAGGGGAAGGCCTGGAGTCAGAGGTTCTGCCATTGATGGTGCTGGGCTCAGCTGTCATCCTGTTTTCTTATTGGTCAAATAATAGGGCTCCACTGGAACATGTCCTCAGTATTCCTCAACTCTCAATTCTACATCCCAAAATACTTTGCATAAAGGAAGAGAAAGGATAGCTGGTTTGTTTGTTTGTTTTGGTAACAGGAAATGAATACTTAAGTATAGATTTCCTATGAAAGGTAAGTATTGGATTGCTTTAGTCAATAAAGAGAAAAGAGAGAAATCAAGCTTTGCATAGTTAAAGTCCTAGTGATGAGTGGTAGAAAGCAGCCACTAGTCCTCTCACTGTCTTTTACTTCAGATGGGTGAAAGGAGGCATTCTGGTTATACCTGAAAGACTGAGTGATGTTACCTTAGGAGACTGAAGAATCACCTCTGTAGGTCACAAAATTAAAGAGACTTACATAATTGGGATTGTTATGACTTGAAGAGAAAACCATATTCAAACTGGCTTAAGCAAAAAGAAGTAAGAAAAAGTATTTTTTAGTTCATGTAATTGAAAAAATCCATGGGTAGGTGTTATTTCAGGTCTGGTTGGATCCAGTTTCAAATAATGTTAGAAATCCTTGCCCATCTCTCTCGCTCTGTCTTTGCTTTGCTTTCCTTTGCATCGGCATCGGTTTCAGGGAAGGCTTTCCCATGTAGGGGCAGTCATAACCGCAGGCTTGCAGGTTTCTGTTTACCTGGCTGGGCAACACACTCAGACTATTGCTTTCCCAGTGGTTCCAGCAAGTATCCCAAGGCTGGGTCTGATTGGCCTGACTGGGTCCTGTGTCCATCACTGAATGGGCCACTGTGACTCTGACTGCCCACTCCTTCAGCAACTATCCACTTTTGGGGACTAAGAGTAGAGCTTCAAGGACTGAGTCAGGGACAGTGGTTCCCCAAAGGACCATTGGAGTGCTCTTCTTGAAGGAAGGGGGAATTAATTCTAGGCATATACCAAAACTGATATGCACTTTACCACCTGTGATATTGTGATTTATAATAAGAAATATATATGTGGTCTTTGCCCCCGTTTCTGGCACAGGGCTCTTAAAACCTTTGGAATTGCCTAAGTGAGGAGCCTAATGGAGATGTCTTTTTTTATGTGAACGAGGTGACTTTTGGAGGCACCTCTGGATGGGGCTAGTTGCCTGGAGAACCAACAATGTGGTTATAGGGTTAGACTTTTCAGTCCCACTCTGGACCTCCAGGGAGGGGAGAGGGCAGGTTGGAGATTGTGTTCGGTTATCAATGGCTAATAATTTAATCAATCACACTTGCATAAGACAGCCTCCATAAAAACCTCAAAGTATGGGATTTGCAGTGTTTCCCAAGGGGTGAACATGTCCCAGTTGGTGACCACTTGGAGATTTGGAGAGAATGGTGCCCCAGAGAGAGAAGGAAAGCTCCACAGGGTCCTTTCCCCATGTTTGCCCTGTGCATCTCTTTCTCTGGCTGTTCCTGAGTTAAATCTTTTCATGATGAAGGGGCAATCTAGTAAGTAAAGTATTTCTCTGATTTCTGTTTTAGTTGCCTTAGCGATTTAATCAAACCCAAGGTAAAGGTTTTTGGAACCTCAGATCTATAGCTAGTTGGTTGGAAGCATAGGTGATGACCAAAGCCTGCAGCTGGCATCTGAAGTGGGGGAGAGGGGAATAGTTTTGTAGGACAGAGCCCTTACCCTATGGGATCCGATACTGTTTTCAGGTAAATAGTGTCAGAATTGTGTTTATTTGTAGGACACCCTGCCACAATGTTAGTGCAACCAAAGTGCAGTGGTATGCAGAATCTGTGCTTAAGGCAAGATGGTAGCAGAGAGGCTTCTTAATTTTTCCCTCAAATCCAGGATTCTAGGAAATATAGAGGGAGGGAAATAAAATTTACTATTGAGTAGCAATATGCCAAGTATTGACATACAGGTTCATTGTGTATTACAAATATTACTGAATGCAAGTTTGTGTGCCTGGTACACAGTGAGGCCAAATGATACTCAAGAATAGGAGTTTGGAGCAGAGATAAGTTCATTGTAGGGCCGTGCAAGGGGAATGAGTGGCTCCTGCTCAAAAAATCCCAAAATCTCTGAAGGGTTTCAGCAAAACCTTTTTAAAGACAAGGTGAGGGAGAAGGGTCACAGGGTGTGTGACCAGCTCCTGCACAATTCTGACTAATTGATGGTGAGGTAACAGGGAAGTGTCATAGGAGTTAACATGATCAGTCCTTAGGGTCCATGTGCAGGCTACATGCTCATGATCAAGTAAGTAATTTCTTCCATTTGGTGGTGGTTTTTTAGCATTGGTAAAACTCAGGAAATATACCTGAGAGACTATGATCTGGGCACTTCAGAGGGGAGCTACAGTAGAGGCTATGGGAAGGGGGACTGTCCCAGGAAGTCCCCATAGGGTCCTACTCAGTGACACAATCATTGCATTTGTTTTTTGTTCAGTCGCTCAGTTGTGTCCAACTCTTTGTGACCCCATGGACTGCAGCACACCAGGCTTCCCTGTCCTTCACCATCTCCCTAAGTTTGCTCAAACTCATGTCCATTGAGTCAATGATGCCATCCAACCATCTCGTCCTCTGTCATCCCCTTCTCCTCCTGCCCTCAATCTTTCCCAGCATTAGGGTCTTTTCCAATAAGTCGGCTCTTCGCATCAGGTGGCCAAAATATTGGAGCTTCAGCATCAGTCCTTCAAATGAATGTTCAGGGTTTATTTCCTTTAGGATTGACTGGTTTGATCTCCTTGCTGTCCAAGGGACTCTGAAGAGTCTTCTGCAACACCACAGTTCAAAGGCATCGGTTCTTTGGCACTCAGCCTTTTTTATTGTATAAGGAAGTTATTTATTTCCCAATTTTACTATCAAAGAAAATGATGACAAGAATGTTAACTACTTGCTTCCTAGGGGCACATTATTGGTGAAAGATCCCAATTCTTAGTCAGCGGGTCCTGACGCTAAAACCACCCTCACACGTGTCTGCCTTCTAAACCTGGGCTTCACTCATAAACATCCAGTGAATGGAATCCTTGGCTATGGGAAAGGAGAAAGGGATGTGGCTTGGGTCTTGCTCTTTCTTTGGAGCTGGCCAAATGACCTTGACCTAATCTCTTGTCTGCTGTGAGCCTCCCTTTCCTCAGCTGTAGTTGGGTGGTGTTGGAGCAATCTGTAAGGTGCTCCAAAGCCAAGTGTGACTATCTGTGAAAAAGGGCACCTGCTGTGCTGGGTCTGGGCTAATCACACTTGGCTTCAATACATCCTAAGGTGGCTCTCAAGTTATCCTTTGAGTTTCTGATCATGCTCAGTCCCAGCATGCACCACCAGGGCAAGCTGGTCCCCCATGCCCACCCATTCTTCTCCTGGGGCTTTGTTTTTCTTCCCCACCTTAGATGCATCTTGTAGCCTGTATTCTCCCTGACCTGATGCCTGGACCTTGCTCCTGCCCATGGCTGCCCCTAGTAGAGCCTTGTCCTGGGAAGCACTTCTCCTCCTCCGAGTTCCAGAGTTCCCAGAGCTGATGCGCAGAGGCCTGTCACCCTCTACGTCCTAGCCTGCCTGTCCTGGGTGGGACTACTTGCTCTAAGAGGCTGCTCAGTCTCCTGCAACTTTCTCCATCCTGTCCTAGAGGTGTTGTCGCATCAAACCTGAGAGACCTGCACATTCTAGCTTGACCCGAGGCAGAGCCCTGGCAGGAAAGAGGAGTCCTGTTCCTCACCCATTCAAGGCCAGGGGGCAGCCTTCCTGGGGGAAAGGTGGCTGTCCCACTGCCTGCCTGCTCTTTGTTTCTCCTGGTTCTAGAACAACCCAAAGCCACTGTATTCTTTGTGCATCTGTCTGCAGTGGGCTTGGGAAGGTGGTATCTGATTTGTCTCCTACAAGCCCAAAATTATTTTTGAAGTACTATTATCCTAAACAATGAAGTGATGTGTGTGTATTTATAGATATTAGTGCAGTAGGATTCCAGTTTTTTAGTCAGAAGTTCAAGATGGGACTCTGGTACATTTTTTGATGGAATTAAGCATTTTTTTTTTTTTTCATACATCCAGTGACCAAGTATTAAGGCCCTACTGTGCTGTACTTGGCATGCGTTGGGACATGGGCTTTGCATCTCCATGTGCTCTCAGTGATCCAGATTTATGTGGAAATTCATAGTTAAATTGGTGTGGTTGAGCTGTCACAGAAGCAAGGACAAGGTCTGGGAAGATTCCTCCTTAGAATGATCAGGGAGCCCTTTGCAGAGGAGAGAATCCTTGAGCAGGTACATTCCAGGAGTTTCCTAGACTCTGTCTTGGGCAAAGACTTGGGATGTGCATGCTTAGTCACTCATTCATGTCTGCCTCTTTGGGACCCCATGGACTATAGCCCACTAGGCTTCTCTGTCCCTGAAATGTTCCAGGCAAGAATACTGGAGTGGCTTGCTATTTCCTTCTCCAGGGGATCTTCCCATGCTTGTCTCCCTGTGTCAGCTAAACTCTGGGAGAGGGTAGGATTGGTCTCTGGGTTATAAACATGGAGATGTGTGATGAAGGTGATGTAATTGAATTTGTGAACATCTTTGCTTAGAAGATCCCAGGTTTTAGGCTTTCTGGCTTCCACTCATTTTCTTTGTAACCTGAACCAAATAGGTTCAGTGTAATGTATGCTAACCTTTTTATCAATAAAGAATAAGGCCAGAGGCCCCCACCCCATCTACCTCACTATATGGTTAGAATATCAGCTCAACAGGTCTTCCCACTTATATTGTTCACCTACCATGTGCTAGATGTTGTGCCAGACACTGCAGATGTAGAATGGGCAAACCCAGTCTCTAATCCCATGGAGCTTTCATGGCTGAGAAGACAGGCATGAAAGACTGTTGTTCCAAGTTAAATATGTCCAAATTACAGAGTGTGGCAAAGAAGCATGGGGTAATGGGAGCTTACAGTATGGGGCTCAAACATGAGGTCTGGGATGATTTCTTGGAGGAAGTGGTCTTTCAGCAGAGGACTGAAAAATGGATAAGAATTTGCATGGTGAAGAGAAGGGAACATGGCTGTATAAGAGCCCGAGGCAGGAGAGAGTTGGCTGGCTCCAGAAAATGAGAAGAGTTGAAGTGCTGGGGAGCAGACACAGCACGCAGGGTACAGGAGAGCCTGAAGGAATAAGTTAAGTCAGATCCTATAGGACTTGTTAGAGATTTGGAACTTTATTATAAGGTTGCAGTTCTTCTAAGGTTTTAATAATAGGCCATTTAAATGTTATAAGCAAGAGGGTGACATGAACTTTTCAACTTAATGAGATGATCCTGGCTTGGGCAGGAGTGATTTTGAACCAAACCAGTGAGTGAGCTTGTGTCTCATCCAGGCATAAGATAAAGGCAGCTCCAATTAGGGATCTTACAGTGGGAGTGGAGAGAAGAGGACACACTGGGGAGGGAAAGCTGACAGGCTTAGAGAAGGACTAGATTTGGAAATGATGGGGGAAGGGGTAGAACAGGATGACTTGCAGGTTTCTATCTAGAAAAATCAGTGCATGGTGGTAGAGCTTATTAAATTTGGGAGCAGAGGAGGGAGAGAAGGTTTCAGCGGATGGTTGGTCATTCAATTTGGACATGTCCCCATATAAGGTGTGATGAGCTTTTCAAGCCATGATATTGAATAGGATGATGGCTGTGGATGTCTCCTGACGCTGGCTGTGTTGATTTGGGAACTGCATATCTCTGGAGACGGTATCTCAAGTCAGAGGCATGGAGAAGGTTCCCAGAAAGGGAAACTGAGATGTGTTTAGAGCTGGGACAGAGCTTGAAGGTGCTCTGCAGTTACCCAGTCCAAGCTTGCACTACTAACTTCATGACAGGACAGTAAATCACAAGACCAGTTGTTGAGGCAAGGAATAGAGACTTTATTTGGAAAGTCAGCAGACTGAAAAGATGGTAGACTAGTATCCCAAAGAATCATCTTGCCTGAGTTAGCATTAAGGCTTCTTTCATGCTAAAAGTGGACGGAGTGTTGATGCAAACTTGTTGGTGCAGGAATCCTTTGTTCTTGCAGCTGTCTGTGTAGGTCAAGTCTGGATGTTTCTGAAAACCTCCAACAAGACAAATGTTATTCTCTGCTCTGCAACTTTCATCTCTATGTGAATGGAAAAGTGTTATACCTTTAAAGGTCAGAGCCTTGAGGAGGGGCCGTCCTGTGTATTTCAGACTATAGGCAGCGTGCTTAACTTACAGTAAAAGCAACAGAAAACAAAGGTTAAAGTAAAAGAAATAGATCCAATATGAAGTCAGATTTGTTCTTCTCTATTACATTGCCCTTTGGTCATCAGGCTGGGGAGACAGCAAATGAGGTAACAGATGCAGAATAGCTTTAAAAATTAAATCAGGATATTATTATTGTTGGACTGAACTGGACTTAATATGAATAATAATGTTCATGGCTGCCAATTAACTGCTACACTTGGAGAGATGATACTTAATGTTCCCAAATCTGCAAGACTATTTCCTCACAGTTCTGTTTGTCCCTCTGAAATGAAAACCCACCAGGAAGGATTTATTCTTATCATGTCACGCTACAGTGATTTCATTTTCAAATCATTAACAGGAAGGCATCCTCATCTGATCATTCTTGATACAAAACCCTATCTTAGAAGCCTGATACCGTCTCCTCTACTTTTCTGAGAGCTTTACTGATTTCAGTTAAGACCTTCAGGCCTAAATAAAACGCAAATATAAGTTTGGCTCTTTCATAAACCTCTTTTGATATCTCTCCCATCAGCTCATTTTTTTTTTTGCCTCCTGTTCTGGCATTTGGCTATAGATTGTTCCAGGAATTTCATTGCTAAGTTACAAGATATGAGCAGATAAAGGGGAGTGGAACTCATTTTCTAATTTACTTTGAAACTAAATTCTAGATTGTATTTATGGGGAGGGAAGCAGCCTATGATGAGTGAGAATAGTCTTCAACTCTGAGTTTTTTAAATGGATTTTCATAGGAAAGCATCCTTCCTCGAGCTCTTCCTGTGCCTGGGAGTGGGGGTGGGGGAGAGGTTCTTGCTTCCCATCAAATAAATCCAATCAAAAGTAAATGTTTAGCAGGAGTCTAGCCTGTCAGACTCCTATTCAAAGCTAGTTTGCTTCTTTGAATTTCATCAAGCTCCTCTTATAGTAACAGGAAAGTTTATCCTGTTTCCCTTACATGTAAAAAGGCCCCTTCAAGATGATACCTTTCCTTATCATAGAGATGTGTTAGAGGGGGTTTTTTATTTCTTGACTGTTGAGATTCTGTTATGTAACATGACACCCATCAAAAAAAATTTATTTCTGAACTTGTGGCCATTTAAATTGAAATACCTTTGAATTTGGGATTCAGAAAGCATTTGATCATTGATCCTCCTCAGGGGATCTCCAGCTGAGGGCAAGCTGCTGGGCAGCATTTTCAACAACATGGACTCTGGACCTTGTCAACTGTGTGAGTTTGGGCAGGTCATTTAACCAATTCATATCTCAACTTTCTTATCTGTGTAATAGCCAAGAAACTAAGTAGTGGCCATCTTGTGGGGCTTATTAAATAAGCAAGTGTCAGTTAAGTGCATAAAAGAGTGTCTGAAATACATGCACAGTAGATTAACTTTAGCTGGTATTACTTCTACCCTGGGGCAGCCAGTTGGATTGTATAGTAAGTAATACAAGTGACCATTCATTGACCATTGCTATGCTCTGTACTTTATATGCATGTATATCCTTTAGCTTTTCTTACCACAATTCCTTAAAGTAGATATGGTTATTTTATCCATGTCGTGGAGATATAAGTCCATGGTCACATAGCTGGTAAATAGCAGGGCTGAGGTTCAAACTCAGGTCTGTCTGACTCCAAATCCCAGCCCTTCCCTTTTCCACCATACCATAGCTCAGTCGGTGGACATACCCATGGGCACTGACTGGGGGTGAGGGTGTGCTGAGGGTGGAGGAGTAGATGGAGGAAAGAAGCGAAGTTCAGGGTCATTTGGAGAGGAGGCCTTATTAGCCGAATTAACCAGATGACCAGATATTTATGGAGCATCCCTGCCACTTGTCATTCTTCCTGGAGAAGAATTATGTAGGGATAGGAAGTTAGGGAGGACTCCGGGTTCCTGTTTTCCCGGAATTTGAAGTTTTTCCTTCTTCTTACAGTCCTACCTTCTGTCAATTTTCTTCTCTTATTACAGCCTCCACTGCTTGCCTCTCTAGCTCCTTAACCCCCCTGCCCTCTCACCCTGTGACCTATATATGTGTGTTGAGGGAGAGAGAAATGAATCAGGGTCTCAGGGCAAAACAGCAAGAGCCCCATTTCCAAGTGGTGGAAAGACGTGTGGCCTGGAATTGAGGAGACCTAAATCTTGATCTGAATAGCAGGAAAATCCTGGTAAGGTCACAGAATTTTCTGGGCCTTATTTTTGAGTTGAGGCTTGAAAGGTGTGTGACATCCTGTGGTTCTAATCAGCGTTCTGGATCTCTTAGCTCTGGGAGCTGTCCGGATGGCAGTGAGAATGTTGATGGCAAGGTAGTGGTAGTGATAACGGGTGAAAGAGGAGATCGAGACAGTGATGATGGTAAACGTGTGCTAGAGATGGCAATGGGGGTGATGGTGGTGAAGACGGAGATGGCAGTGGAGGTCATGGTCATGGTGATGGTTTGGAGATGGTGATGATGGTGGAGGTGGTGGCGGAGGCGGAGGTGGAGGTCATGGCAGTGGAGGGACAGGTGATCACGGAGGTGCTGATGACTAATGTAAGCCCTTACCTAGCACCAGGCACTGTACTTCTTAGCACTTCATGGCCATTGTCTCAACTAATCATCCCAGCAGCTGTTGTCATCTCCATTTTGCATACAAGAAGCCTGCGCTTTAGAGAGAAAATGTGAACATCCCTTGGTGGGAGAAGTTACCTAGGTCAGATGCAGGTGGAATTACAGGTGCCAGAATATATGTCATTGGAGATTTTATGACAGACATAGAGTAGGAGGACTGTTCATCTGGGGAGTTAAATATTTTCATGTTCTACTCTCCCCAGACCCTTTCCCTCTATAACCACGTTGTGCCCAGATGGAAATTTAGGGTCATAACTGCAAGAGTTCTTCCTCCTGAGACCACACAGTGTATAATGTAGAAAACGTCTCCCTCCACCTTTATCAGATGCTCTTCTCAATGATTTCTCTTCTCTATGAGTTTTCCCCTTTGGTTCAAACCCTAAGCCTTATGTTTTGGGTTTGTGGCTACAGCTTCTCTCATAAAGACTTGTAGCATCTTCATGGGAGGCTGTGATTGATGGGGGTCCCTGAAGTGAAGTATTTTGGGGCAAAAGAAAATACTCCAACACGTGTCTTTTCTATATCCTATTTCTCCTGATGATCCTCACTTGTATTCTGTACCCCAGGAGGCCATCTTGGAGAGAAACAGAAGAAACAGGTTTCTAGCATGGAGAACTCAGGACTGGGGGAAAAGTGCATGGACTGGGAGACAAAAGCTACTTGTGTCTGAAGGCACAGGCCAGACCCAGACTGTCAGCCCTGTTTGCACCTCCTCCTTGGGCCTGGAGGTTCTGACCTTGCTGGATTGAAAAGGTGGTCCCTTCTTCCAAGGCCTATTCTCTCTTCCTCCTTTCCTCAGGATGGGAATGGAAATAATCCAGGCAGGGGCCCTGCATCAGGAGGCTTAGTACTGACCCCCTCTGGATGGGGAAGCTGGCTTCAGATGAATTCTATATACATGAGGTGAATGCATGTTAAATGTTCTCTTCTCCAGCCCCTCGTCTAACCTCCAACACCCACTCTCCCTCCTACGAATGTTTATTGAGCAATTACTTTGTAAAGATGTTCTGTTAGGTGTTGAGGACAGGAGAGTGAAGGTGGAACATCTTGACCTCATGGAATTTATGGTCTAGTTGATGCTACAGTGTCCTGATGACAGGGGCTGGTAGTAAAGGTGCCGGTGATCTCATAGCAGGGAAACCGATAGAGCCTTGTAGAGACCAGGAAGGCTTCCTGGAGGCAGTGCCACTATGTGGAAACTTGTAGAATAAGAGCTGGAACCAGCATGGCAGTGGGGTGAGAGGAGTGGAGAGGGAGAGAGGAGGAAGAGCAGAACATGAGGACGACATGGTCCAGGCACAGGGATCAGAGTGGGGGGGGCCCGGGGACCAGAAAGAACAGACTGGGCACTTGCTTGCCCCACCTGGGCCTGGCCTGCCTCAGTCACAAGCACCCAAGGCTGGTTCTCCCAGGGTCCCAGTTGTCTCTGCACAGAGGGACCTCAAACAGGAACCAGGATCCACAGGCATGTTGACACCTATCTGCGCTCCTGAAATGCCTGTGTTGCCTCTGCTGTTTGGGCTTGGCTGAACCTGCTCCATCCATGAGTAGCTTGGTTTCATTAGGTCTGAGGGGAGCTCGTGACCAGTGCAAACACCATGAGACTACAAGGCCTGATGTTTGGACTCCTGGGCTGGGTGAACTGGGGCCTCTCTTGGCACTTCTCTGGGGCTTTTGCAGGCTCATTGGTAGTTTCATGGCTGAGGGTTTTTTTTTTTTTTCCAGTGCTTGCATTCTGGGGTTTTAATTCTCTATTGCTTGCAAAGAACTAAATCCTATTAGAAACTGCAGCTTTTCAGCCATGAAGCAGTGTTTATAAGTGGCACAGTCATCGCCACAGGGGTGCCATGAGTTGATGATCTGGAGAGGATGGCTGGTCATCACATGATCTGTTGCCTCCCCCACATTCTTGCAGGGGGCAACACAGTCCCCATGACCACCACCCACTCCCGGGCTGTGCACTACTAGGGAGGAAGTGTTCAGCTTCTCTCATGGACTTTGGTAGTCATCCCAGACCCAAGGGTATCACTGTCAACTAATTCAGAACAGACACAGAGAAACTGATTCAGAAAGCCACACAGCTGCATACAGTTGAGACCCACATAGAAAAATATTTATTTAACAGATTCCAGTTGATCACTGACCATGCATTCATAAAGGAACAGAGGCACTAAACCACGACGACGACCCTAAATGCTGCTTACTTGGAGTGCAAGTGGGTGTCCGACAGCTCCCAGGCAGAAGGGCTTGTTTTAGAAATATTGATATTTATGTTGTTACTGCGATTTATAGTTTGTCTTCTTATATTGAAGCTTGCAGAGCAGAGTGGGATGGATGTCATGCTTAGCAAATTGCAGGCCATCTGGAATCTGGGTCCCTGGCCTCTACATAGTGGATGGAGCCACCCTGGGGATGGGGGAACCATCTTTTCCTGGGCTTCATCAAACAGCTAGGGCAGGGACAGGACATCAGACCATCTGTCTTCATGGACAGAAGCAGCCATCTGTGGCCTCTACATTACTTTAAAGCTGTGACCTGCCCTCCTCTCTGAAAACCAAATCCCAACAGCTTTTCTAGCTTCTCCCAAAGACCATTTCTCAATGGGAAGGAGAATAAGGTGGCAGATCAGTTTTAAATGAAGGTCTTTAAGCTGACAGCTCATGGGAAATGTGACTGTGAGGTGTCCAGGCAAGTCCTGGTAGGGTCAGAGGACACAGAACAGGGAGTAGCTCTTCACGTGGGGGTGTCCAGTGCACAGCCATCACCTGTGTTCCTGACACCCCATCTGCTTCCAAAGCCCCCCCTCCTACTTTCCTTTGGCAAACAGCAATGAATGGTGACCGTCCTTCCAGGAAGCCACCTGTTAGCTACTAAGGGACTTGCCTGCACGTGATGCAGTCCTCCTCAAAGCCATGGGAGAAAATGGAAGAGGTGTGTGCCAGTGACATAAGCAAGGCTGTATATGGCTTAGTTACTGTGATCTTGGGGAAAGATGGAGCGGGGAAGGGGGGAAGCAGCAGAAGGAAAAGGAATGAGAGGTGCTTCTCACTGCAGACACATGTAAGTAAAGAGAGGGGAAAGGAAAGGAGTGAGGAGAAGGAAGAGGATGGGGAAGGAAGGGGAGGAACCAGAGGGAGGGGTTTCTGAGCTACTGCCAGCTCAGAGTTCCACTCATTCAAATGTGATGCTTCAAAGGCAAGTCTGTACCAGCGATGGGGCCACACAAATGCCCACAATCCACATTCTGCTTCGATTTCTGCTTCTCTTAGGCCAGTGGTTCTCAAATTTGAGTATCAGCACCAACCAGTGGATTCTTGCCCCCAAGTCTCTGATTCAGCAGGTCTGGCTTGTAAGTTCCCAGGCAGTGCTGATGCTGCTGTTCTAGGAACCTCCTCTTTGAGAACTCTCGTCTTAGAAAGTGAAAGTCGTTCAGTTGTGTCTGACTCTTTGTGACCCCATGAACTATACAGTCCATGGAATTCTCCAGGCCAGAATACTGGAGTGGGTAGCCTTTCCCTTCTCCAGGGGATTTTCCCAACTCAGGGATCAAACCCAGGTTTCCTGCATTGCAGGTGGATTCTTTACCAGCTGAGCCACAAGGGAAGCCCAAGAATACTGGAATGGGTAGCCTATCCCTTCTCCAGCGGATCTTCCCAACCCAGGAATTGAACCAGGGTCTCCTGCATTGCAGGCACATTATTTACCTTAGAGGTTAGAGACTTAGTCTTAGAGGTTAGAGACTAAATCAATGTTGGTACTGGTTTGGGCTCCTGGAGTGAAAGTCAGAGAGTGAGATCCATGTCTCAGCTGGCTGGCAAGAGCAGACTGGCAAACACAAAGATATAAATCAAGAAAATGCTAAAACCTGTTATTGGATATACTTGTCTCTTCCTAGCTCTTCATTCAAATAGCCATATGCTTACTTTCCACTAGCAATTGTGGTTTAAATGTCAGTTGACAAGCAGATGTCCCCCACCTTTCTATGTGTGAGTTAACTTACTGCCCACAAGCCCTGATGCAGTGCTCTCTTGCCATCTCCACCCAGCCCTCTGTTCTGGCCACACTGAGCTGTGCAGCTGTCAGAAAGTGGTGTGGCCCTTGATTCCTCCATCCCCGCTTGTGCTGTGTTCTTGACCTGGCTGCCATTTTCCAGGAGAACTAACTGTTATTTAGTCACTAAATCATTTCTGACTCTTTTGGTTCCACATGGTCTGTAGCCATGGTCCTATATCCATGGATTTCCCATGCAAGAATACTAGAGTGGGTTACTGTTGCCTTTTCTAGGTGATCTTTCAGATCCAGGGATCGAACCTGTGTTGGCAGGCGAGTTCTTTACCACTGAGCCACCAGGAAAGGTCGAACTGACCCACTCTTACTCTCCTTTGAATGTTCCCACCTGTGGGAAAGTCAGCCAGCGTTGCTCATTGCTGCCATGATGTTCTAGCCAGGGTCTGCTCTTATGACCCTTTGTAAAAAGTCACCAGACTGTGGTTGCCTTGTCCTCCTCAGCTTTTTATCATCAGTGCCTTGGATAGGGGGTATCTAACTCCTGCTTACTTGTGGTTAGGGTCAGGGAGAAGTTAGAATATTATAAGGCAGGAAGAGGATGGAGAACTCTACTAATCACAGAAATTTTAAATAATTCTCAACATTCCCCAAGGCTTCAATGAGATGGGTGGAAGAGTCAATCTTTGAGATTTCTTGAAATCACACAAAATACCTTTGGCTGGAGAAAAGATTGAATTTCCAGATCTTTTCTGCTTAGTAGAAGCTATGTATTCTTTTGCAGCACATGCTTATGTAAGATAGATGGGAGGCGGGGGCAAATGGATGGACAGATGGGTGATTAGACGGTGTCCTTATATTATAGACTTGCTCATCAGGTCATCACCTGGAATCATATTTTGTTTTGCAAACCTTCTTCAGCTCCTTTGGGTAAACTTCAACTTCCTTTGGGGGGGAATATATGTACTCCAGAGCTTTATCGTGTGTCAGTTCTTGAGAGACTTGGTTTTAAAACAGAATCCAGTGTCTGAAGGTGTCATGCTAACTTTAACTGGTGTCTGACATGGACCTGCCTCTCACTGCATTCTACACTGTGAATGGTCAGCCCTTGAGTCAAAAAAAGAAAGACAAAACAATCCTACTACATTTAAAAATAATGAAAGCCTTCTTTGTCAGTCTCAGGTGGAATCCAGTGTTTGAGCAGTGTGGCAAGGTAGCAGGGGTCCTGCCACCCTGACCTGTGACATCTTTTTAGGCGAATGACTTAGCCTCAGTTCTGTCTCGTGTAGGACAAGGGAATCTCTAACTGGTCTCCAGGTTCTCTTTCTGATGACTGTAAGATGAGCCATTTCTAAGGGACTCACAAATAGTTACCTTCACTTTAAAGATTTGAAGGGAGAAGAGACAGTGTCAGATGTACGATGCTGCCACATCCCAGGCGGCATACCTTAATGCACTTCTGAAGACTAAACCAGGCAGGCTGACTCGAATGCTGTTGAAATGTCAGGCTGCAGGGTGGGACGCTGTCGGACCTCCGCATTACTTCTGTTTTTTAAACAACATTACTCTGCTGAGAATAACTCTGTCACCATCTAATGGCTCTTGTCAGTGTAGTGATCAAGGAGGAAAAATGGAAGTACTTTATGCGGAAAAACAGATAAGATATGAAGCTTTTCCTAAACCCGGAGTACAATACAGATCTATCAACACTTCCCTTAGAACAGTTTACCTGCTTTTTGTGACTGACTTCAGTTCACTGATCATCATTCAAGTTCACACTAAAGTCATTTATCTGCAGGCTATACATTATACCACACAGACCACAGGATTATAGGTTTTTCCAAATGTAATATACAAGACCAAATTGATTGCAGCCCAACGTAAATTTAGTCAAATCTTTAATATACTCTATTAAGGCGTGAATAAAAATTTAAAGCTTTGTCTCAGCTCTGGAGAAGCTGAGACTGGAGCTGAACCAGTTGTAAACAGCCAGCCTAAAATGTTACTGTTGGACATGGTGTTTATTCTCAGCAATGTGTCATCTAAAATAATGAACTTCTGTTTTCAAATGTAAACATGAGCGATTTACCTGTTAATATAAAACAACAATTTTATAAGGGGACTAATTTGACTCCTTCCTCCTCACCAAGGCTAACCTGTATATCGCATTGTCTATGGGCATACACTTCACGTTGGCCATCGGCTGTACCTGTGTGTCTAGTGCTCCATTTTCCTAGCACAAAATCATCTTTCAAAGCACAAGAGGAAAGGTACCAGCTATTTTCCCCACCTTCAGTTGAGATAGGGAAGTTTATTTGATCAGCTCTGGCAGGTGTTTGGCACAGTCTATGTTATTCCAGAATGATTATGCAAGGCTTAGAATGTAAAAGTGTGTGCTTTCAGAATTTAGGCTTTAAATAATTTGTCATCCCTTATAGAGAAGGCTTTATGGGAAAAGACTGGATGGACTTGGTCTATGCTATAGCTGAGAATGTGTAATGAGAAATATGATCCAGATTAAACCTTGGCTTACCTGCACTGTCAGAATCTTAGGAAGATAAATACAGGCTGGGTGGGAGCTTCCTTGGGGGTTTCCTTGGTTTGGCAGGACTCTCTGGGGATGTGGCTGGGTAGTGAACAATGGTGGGAGTGGGAAGAGGAAGAAATAAGGAGCCTTGCTGCTTTGGGGAGGGGGAATGAAGGATTACTTTAGCCACTAGCCACAGGGGCCTGGTCCCAACAGAAATATGCTGTAAGCTACACTGAGTTTCAAAGACTTAGTGAGAAAAAAATGTAAAATACTGTATAAATATTTTGATTGGTTAACACATTGAAACCATGTGTGAAATGATATTCGTGGCATACTGGATTAAAATTGATTTCACCTCTTTCTTTTTGAATGTGGTTGAGATTTTAAAATGACAATATATGGCACAGTTATGGTGGACAGTTCTACTTAATACCTGTTATGTATAGTGGGATTATGGTTCATGTTTATTTTCTTGCTTGTGTTTTATTTTTCATACTTAAAATGAGAGAAAATATTGTGTCCAAGAAAAAAAATATATAGCTTGTGGATTTTAAAGTTCAGTAAGCATGTGTCTTGGCTATAGCCCTTGGGTAACTAACCTCTGAGACTCAATATCCTCATCTATAAAATGAAGATAAGAGCAGTTTTTATCTTAGCAGTCATGAGAAATGCACAGGAAATTAGCAGAGAGTACTAAGTATTGAAACTAACAGAAAACACAGTAAGCAATTATCCTTCTTGCTTACATCTTATGACCTGTCTGATGCCTCATCTTTTAGACCTTGACCATTTCTAACTAAGTTCCTTGTTTTACTTGTTCTCCAAATTTGTATTTTCTTGCATGTCTGCTGGCTGCTGCTAAGTCGCTTCAGTCGTGTCCGACCCCATAGACGGCAGCCCACCAGGCTCCCCCGTCCCTGGGATTCTCCAGGCAAGAGTACTGGAGTGGGGTGCCATTGCCTTCTCCATCTTGCATGTCTAAACTTTGCCTTTTTCTCATCAATGGAAAATCTCTAGTCTGGTTTCCCATCTTCTGCTACTTGTTCAAACCAGGGCAGTGGTCCCTAATCTTTCTTGTACCAGGGACTGGTTTTGTGGAAGACCATTGTTTCATGGACAGAGGTTGGGGGTGTGGGGTGATTCACGTACATTACAGTTACTATTACATCAGTTCTACCTCAGATCATCAGGCATTAGATCCAAGAGGCTGGGGACCCCTGGACTGGACTAAGGTCCCCTACTTACTACTTTAACTGTTTTAGCCAGAATAGAATTCTTGCTCCAACTATAAACAAGCCACAGTCCTTCATCTGCCCTCATCCCTTGCCTCCTACCTGGGACACTGGGTCTTTTATGGAACTCTACTTCATTTGATGGGATGGTCATTCAAGGACAGTTGATACCAGGCAAAGGGGGTGAAGGTAATGGGAGAATGAGGGTCATGTGAACAAGAGACCAAGAGGACGGACAGGAGAACCAAAATTGTAGAACGTCTTTCCTCTGCCCACCCGGCTGCCTTTTCTTTCTCCTTGCTTTAGAAGCCGTACTAGGTTCAACCCACGGTAACTACAAGGTGGCTCGCTCTTGCCTCCCGAAGCACAACCTCCTACAGTGCAGTATAGCAACACATCTAAAACCCTGTGTCCAGGCTCCACATTCTAAGAAATGAGACCTTAGATGAAGATGCTTGTTACTTGCTTTCAGAAATTCAGTGGCAAGGAAGAGGAAAAAATTGAAAACTTGGTAAAGATACGTGACTTCCCTTAGGTAAAGTGAGCTACCTGGCTCCTTCACAATTAATGAAATGAACCTTTCAGTCAGAGCTACTTGAAATAAAAACAAGGAGACACGACATAAGAACACACTTGGAATAGTGCAGGTGGCTGAATGCACCCATCCCTCTTAGAGCAATGAAAAAAAAAAAAGTCCTTGATTTACTATGCAGGTTTTTTTTTTTTTTTTT
>NW_011494902.1:998715-1025033 GCF_000754665.1 Bison bison bison
TACTATGCAGGTTTTTTTTTTTGGATAATCAGAAAAATAATTTTTGTTCTCATCCAGCAGCTGTAACAGCTGTAGCTGTTTCAGAATGTACTCTTAAGGTGATTTTTTTTTTTTTTTGCCTTTCATCAGATCAATATGTTACTTTGCCTAGTTTATTTTTAGATTTACTGAGTGTTCTGAGGGTAGAAAAGGGTAGGAAACTCAAAGGAAAGAAGCAAATTGGTTTGTATTTCAAGTTTGGGCTGAATCTGGACAGGAGAAACCCTCGGAAATTAATAAGGAAGGGGAGAAGGTTTCCTGGGCCCTCTTTGCTGACAGCTGGGATAGTGAAAGGATTTACTGGTGGGGGGACTGGGGAATTTCAGTGCCAGAGAACATAACCAGGGCCCCTCTGCCACCCTGCAAGGGATGCTCGCCTGAGTGTGTGTGGGAGGGCCAACCCCAGATGGGTAAAGAGAGCTGTTTTTCCTGGAGCATGAATGAAATATTTACTATTGATCAGAGGCAAGGAGGGGTCATTCCCAACAATCACTTCTCTGTAATTTCCTAGAAGATAAGAGGGTTTGACAATGTGAATGAATTTTTCTTCCTATTAAATTTAGGAGAGGAAGATTTTCTTAAAAATCCAAAACATAGCTCTAAGATATCAGCTGTTTATGTAGCAACTTACATTTGGTGTCTTGGCACCTACAGAGATGAGAGCACGTGCTCTGCAGGTGCCTGATCTTTGCTGTTTTGGTCACTGTGGATAAATATTGTGTGATAGCAAGTATCACACAGCATCTTTTTCTCTGTCAAGGGTTGTAAAAAGAGCAATGATGGTGTAACTCAGAATGCAAATGCATGGGCATGCAAACGTCTGTCCATGTAGTCAACTTTTGATCCTCTTGGGGGCATCCTTTTAGGACCTGATTTTTTCTGGGCCGCTACAGTGCAGCTTAGTGCAAAAGGTGGGCTAGTGAGTTATGAATCTGAAGTTAGGTATTTTCCATTATTTTTGGATAATTACCTTTTTTCCCCTGTGAGGGTGGAAGATATGACACAGCTAAAAACATCTGAAAAGAAACAGAAATGCTATTGCAGATATGAACATTGTAATTACAGGTGTGCATACCTACTAAATATATGTCCAAAACACACACTCGGTGACTCCTGGTTTTGCCTCCCCTGAAACGGAATGCACAATTAATGTCACTAAATATAATTCTGTTACCAAAAGAATGCCACTTCCCTTTGTCTTCAAAATATCACTGGATCGCCTCTATGCAAACATTCTTTACAAATATTACTTCATCTGATATGGCTATACTGTATCCACCTATCTTTAAAGGACAAAACAAGATTTATGGACTACATAAAATGTTTTCTAGAACATTTTTCTAGAACAAACAACAATGAAAACACTTTTTAAATTAACAGGTATAAATAACTTGTCTAAAGCATTTAATGGTCTTTAACATAGTCAACTCCCCTGGCCTTGAAAACAGTATTAAATTCTTTTTTGCCAGTGGCAAAAAAAAAGAAAAAAAAAGCCCATCAAGCACAACTTGAAAAATTGGTATCATTTGCCTGCCAGTAAGCACAGAACTGAGGGACTAAATATTTTATGGGTATTTTTTGTCATTGGCCTTATGATTTCTTTCCTCTTTCTCCTTCCCTCTTGACTGCTCAGGGCTGATTGTTGTGACCTTGGCCGTCTGCTGGATGCCCAACCAGGTTCGGAGGATCATGGCAGCGGCCAAACCCAAGCACGACTGGACCAAGTCCTACTTCCGAGCATACATGATCCTCCTCCCCTTCTCAGACACCTTCTTCTACCTGAGCTCCGTCGTCAACCCTCTTCTGTACAACGTGTCCTCACAGCAGTTCCGAAGCGTGTTTGGGCAGGTGCTGCGCTGCCAACTGACACTGCCACACGCCAACCAGGAGAAGCACCTGCGTGCCCACGTGGCCTCCACCATGGACAGCACCCGCTCTGCACGCCGCCCGCTCATCTTCCCGGCTTCCCAGCGCAGCAGTTCCTCTGCAAGAGCTAACATGGTTTTCTTAAGCACTTTTCACAGTGAGGCCAAGCCCGAGTCTAAACCTCAGGAGCTGAGTTGTGAGTCACCAGAACCCAACTCGGAGAGGAAACCAGCCAACCCTGCCACCAGGAATGGTTTTCAGGAGCACGAAGTGTGACTGCTGAGGAAGGCAGGCTGGACTGCTAAGCGGCATTCCTTACACGAAAGCCATGTTACCTTCACACAGCAGTGATATAAGAACCTGTGTTCCCATCAGGGACAGGAGTGGAAGACGGGCCTGGGAAGAAAGCAGCCAGCCACTGAAGTGTCAGCTAAGGGCTGATTCTGCCAGCCTGGCCTCAACTCTGATTACAGATGGGGCCAACTTGCATTCCACCTCCCTCCTTCCTTTAAGGACACACCAAAAATTCAAGCTCTATATATTCAGAGCTCACAAAGAATTTTTTTTTTTTTTTTACACTGAGCTCTTTCTTTGTTTCCAAAGGAACTAAAAGAACAATTCCCCTCCCTACCCAGAATAAAAGGACACCCAGAAGAATCTTGGGGAGCAGGGGGGAGGGCAGGCCAGAAGAACAATGCAGGCGGGGCTGACATCTCCTTCTGCCTTCAGCAGTGTGCCAAGAAAAGGGCTATCTTGAGGAGCAAGATGGTGCTGGGGAGCCATGGCCGGAGGGCCGTGGCAGAACTGCTCCTTTTCTTGGGCCGGGGCCCGTTGCAAAGAGGGGTGTTGCAGCAGCTGATGCACACCGAGTTCAGTTTCCCTGGGGAGCAGAAGGATTGGTACCCAGCCGAGGCGATGAGGCAGGCTGCTGACGATGCACACGACTTGCGGTACATGATTCCTGCAACACAGACCCAAAGGAGTGAGGTTAGCCTGCCTGTGCCAGCCAAAGGACTGCAGCCCCCCGAGTCCAAAGCCCAGGGACAGCACTTCCTTACTCCTCCCACAGCCCAGAACCTTGGTGGGTCCAGGAAAATACTCAAGGTTGTTTCCTTGAGCATCCAAAGTCCACAACCTATGCGGTGAAGAAGGCAGGCCTCATTTCACTTGCTTTTGACAGTTTTTCTCAAGGCTATTTAAGATGCCAATACCAGTGAATAAAGAGCTGTTACTATCAAAGTTCATTTTTGTTTAAAGTCGGAATTCACACTGTGTACTAGACAGAGCTTTTTATTTACTTTTTTTGGTTTAAACTGTCTCATGCCAGAGAGGACGACAAGCTGAG
This sequence comes from Bison bison bison, assembly GCF_000754665.1. Classification (NCBI taxonomy): domain Eukaryota; kingdom Metazoa; phylum Chordata; class Mammalia; order Artiodactyla; family Bovidae; genus Bison; species Bison bison. The sequence goes on from NW_011494902.1 coordinate 1,001,966, forward strand.
CCTTAAGATCTTATCTCTGTTATTACTTTATAAGCGGCCACAGAGATGGCTCACAATGATGTGTTTATTAAATCCTGAATTCGCTCAATAAAGACCAAAGCCCAATGAGGATAAATGAGATCCCTCTGAAGAGGCCCTGTGGGTTCAGTGAAGGAGGGGTCTGGCTAACACTGTGCTGAGCACTGCCTCAGTCCAAGGGAAGTTTTGCCCTTAAAACACGGCCATTAGCCAAGTCAGCCCCACACAGCCAACACTTAATAACACATACTGTGTGGGCACATGGCTTTCTCAATAAAGCCGGGGGCCCATCTTGAGCTCATGTATCATGTTCAAATTGTAGCACACTTATCAAGTTAGGGTGTCTTGGATAATCATTTGACTTTATAAAGATGGGCATTTGCTCAAGTAATAGGTAAGCTTATTAAATACTTTCCTGGCTGCCAGGCATTCTCCAGATGGGTATACTAGCTCATTTACTACCTGCAACATTACAAGGGAAGCCCCTGAGATGATGCCCATTTAACAGATAGGGATAGCAAAGGAAATTTAATAGCTTGTTCAAGTCACACTTCTAGAAAGCAGAGCAGCTGTGATCTGAACCAAAGATTCTGGTCCCATGCTGTCAAATCTGTAGCACTGTATATAGCAAAGTAGCCACCCATGTTAAACACAAAATGGTTTTGTTTTTCACAGCAGAGAAAACTACTTGGAAAATAGCTTTGGGTGTATGTGTGTGGCTATTTTGTATCAATGGCTTACTTTTCTTTTTGGACATAGGATGTCATGCTAAAGCTGGACCTCAAAGGGAATGCTTTGTATCCCCCTCAGACACGGAGGGTAGCAAATGGGCTACACACACACAGTCCACCAGTAGCCAGGGCTCCCCATTCCCTGGGATTCCCAGCAGGGATGTGTGTGTGTATGCCCCTCTGATTTGGGTCCCTCCCCCTTGAGAACTGCTACTCTGGATGCTAGAGAAACAGTACACAATTGAAGTGCCGAAAACTTCCAAGTGAGAGGTAAAGAAATACTTTAGATTTACATTAAAACATGCAATTTTATGTCCTTTCTTTTCTATAACTACATGTTTTTAAGAGTTGATTTTCTTACATGGTTGGAAAACCCTGGAAGGTAGCTTGCCTGGTAAGATAAAGGCCCTGGACACGGGGGCGGTGTGTGTGTGGGTGTGTGTGTGGGTGTGTGTGTGGGTGTGTGTGTGGGTGTGTGTGTGTGTGTGTGTGTGTGTGTGTGTGTGTGTTGGGGGTGGGGATTGGGGGAGCACTGCTGATTTCTAAGGAACATGCTACAGGGTGTTCCCCATTTACAGATTTCCCAGTCTCCACATTTTCTAACCATTGCCCATTTTAGAAAGTTAAATTATTACTATGTTTTTATTCTTCAATATTAAAAGCACTAAGTGTCATTTGTCACTTCAACTTCAATAAACTTTTTCCCTTTAAGTAAATTTTTAAAATTAAACAAGTACTAAATATGTCTTTCACTGTAAAGAAGTTCAGACAGATAACCTGAAAATGTTCCTTGACCTCTCTCTCCAATCCTATGTCCTCCTAAGAGGTAAGCACTCTTACCAGTTTGTGATGCCTTCTTCCAGACCTACTGCTATGCACTTACATGTGTCCGTGGAGAAAAGGTGTGTGCACATGTCCTAACAGCATAACATCCTATATGCTGTATATATCTCCTATTTGCATTTTTACTTAGAACATGTGTGGGGATATATTTTTAAGTCTAACTGTATAGAACTAAGGGTAAGTGATGAGATTGGTTAGATAAGTAATGCAAGATGGGAGCCCTAATTTTTGTGACTGCTTCCCATTGGATATCTCCAAATCACTTGGCTCTGATGGCCAGTGGGGCCTACACTTGTGGCCCTGCAGAACTGTATATGTCTGCATTCTTTAAATGTTGCTACCAGGGTGTCTGCCTGCCAAGCAGCTTGAATCTAGGTGCTAAGATCCTCTTCTTTGGGACATTAACTGACCTCAGCACACACTCAACTCCTGGGAGCTATTAAAACAACCTGCTTAGAATGAAATGTCATTTGCAGCAACATGGATGGACCCAGAGATTGTCATACTGAGTGAAGTCAGTCAAACAGAGAAGGAGAAATACCATATGACATCCCTTATATGAGAAATATAAAAAAACACAGATGAACATTTTTATTAAACAGAGACAGACTCACAAACTTAGAGAATGAACTTATGGTTGCCGGGGGGGAAAGTTCGGAGGAAGGGATAAGTTAGGGAGTTCGGGATGGACATGTATACACTGCTATATTTAAAACGGATAACCAACAAGGACCTACTGTACAGCACAGGGAACTCTGCTCAATGTTATGTGGCAGCCTGGATGGTTGGGGAATTTAGGGGAGAATGGATGTATGAATACGTATGCCTGAGTCCCTGTGCGGTCCACCTGAAACTATCACAACACTGTTAATTAGCTACAATCCAATTTAAAATGAAAGAGTTTAAAAAATAATAAAATAAGCTGTTTAGACAGTTGGAAAGGTTGAAGAGATAATCAAAAGCTGGGGTAGGGTTGAATGATGAGGTACATCTCCTATACTAGGCCAACTCTTCAAGAGAGGTGGCTATTTCATCTAATGCATAGAAACCAATACAAGTTATCAAAATTAAAAGATGAATATGTTCCAAAAAATAAAACTTCAGAAGAAAATTTTAATGAAAAACAGGTGATTTACCAGAGAAAGACTTCAAAGTAATGTTCTTAAACATGCTCATTGAACTAGGGAGAAGAATGGATGAGCACAGTGAGAATTTCAACGAAGAGAAAAAAATATAAGAAAGTATTTAATAGAAGTCACAGAGTTGAAGAATACAATAACGGAATTGGGAGAAAAATGCTCTGGAGGAGTTCAACAACACATTAGGTAAAGGAGAAGGAAGGATCAATGAACTCAAAAACAAGGTAGATGAACTCACCCAATCAGAGCAGAAAAAACAAAAAGGTATAAAAAAAAAAAAAAACCTGAAGATAGCTTAAGGGACTTATGAAACAATCTCAAGTGGGTTAATATTCACACTATTGGAGTCACAGAAGAGGAGGGTGGAAGACTTATGTGAAGAAATATTGGCTGCAGATTTCCCTAACTCGGGGAAAGAAATAGACATCAAGATTCAGGAAGCCCAGAGAGTTCCAAATAAGATGAACCAAAAGAAGACCTTAAGACACATAATAATTAAAATGTGAAAATATAAGAAAATAATATTAAAAGTGGCAACAGAGAAACAACTTGTTGGAACCCCCATAAAATGAGCAGATTTTTCATGAGAAACTTCAGGCCAAAAGGGAATGGCACAATACATAGGCATACCTCACTTTCTCTTTGTTTAACTGTCCTTCACAGGTACTGTGTTTTTTTTTTCCCCCCCACAAACTGAAGGTTTATGACAATCTGAGTTTACCAAGGATACTGGTGCCATTTTTCCAGAAGCAACTGCTCACTTCATGTCTCTGTATCATGTTTTGGTAATTCTCACAGTATTTTAAACTTTTTCATTATTATGTTTCTTATGGTGATCTGTGATCAGTGGCCATTGATATTACCACTGTAATTGTTTTTGCCTTGTATTTTTACTTGCAGTATGTACTTTTTAAAAAGGCATAATGCCATTGCACACTTAATAGATTACAGTATAAACGTAACTTTTATATGAACTGGAAAACAAAAAAACTTGTGTGATTTGCTTTGCTGCAATATTTCCTTTATTTTGGTTGTCTGGAACTTAACCCCCCCACCGCCCCCAGTATCTCTAGGTATGTCTATATTCAAAGTGCTGAAAGAAAAAGAGAAAAAGAAAAAAAACTCCCAAATAAGAATATTCTACCTGGCTTAGTTGTAATTCAGAACTGAAGGAGAGATGTCAAGTTTTCCAGAGAAGCAAGAGTTAACGGAGTTCATTACCTCTAAACCAACTTTATAAGAAATGTTAAAGGGGCTTATTTAAGCTGAAAAGAAAGGGTGCTAACTAGTAACAAAACATATGAAAGTAAACATCTCACTGATAAAGGTAAATATCTAATAAATGCAATAGATTAGTCACTTATTAAACTTGTATAAAGATTAAAAGACAAAACATATGAAAGTAAACATCTCACTGATAAAGGTAAATATCTAGTAAATGTAATAGATTAGTCACTTATTAAACTTGTATGAAGATTAAAAGACAAAAGCAGTGAAAACAAGTAAATACAATAATTACCTAAGGGATACACAAGATAAAAGTAAAATTTGAGTGGGACAAGACAGAGGAGTAGAAGGATGTAGGCTTACCTCTTATGGAAATACCAAAACCATGGTAGAGCTACTACAGAGAACAGTATGGAGATTCCTTAAAGAACTAAAACTAGAGCTACCACATGACCCTGCAATCCCAATCCTAAGCAGATATCCAGAGAAAAGACCTGATCTGAAAGGATACACGCACCTCAGTGTTCACTGAAGCACTGTTTACAATAGCCAAGACATGGAAGCAACCTAAATGCCTATCAACAGAGGAATAGATAAAGAAGACATGGTACATATATACAGTGGAATATTACTCAGTCAGTAAAATGAAATCATGCCATTTGCAGCAACATGAATGGACCTAGAAATTGTCATATTATGGGAAGAAAGAGAAATAATTGTATGACACCCCTTATATGAGGAATCTAAAAAGAAATGATACAGATTAATTTTTTTTACAAATTAGAAATAGACTCACAGACTTAGAGAATGAACTTATGGTTGCCAGGGGGAAGGATGAAGGGAAGAGATGGTTAGGGAGTTTGGGATGGACAGGTACACACTGCTATATTTAAAATGGATAACCAACAAGGACCTATTGTACAGCACAGGGAACTCTGCTCAATGTCACGTGGCAGCCTGGATAGGAGGGGAGGTTGAAGGAGAATGTGTACATGTGTATGTGTGGCTGAGTCCCTGTGCTGTCCACCTGAAACTTAATCACAACATTGTTAATCGGTTATACTCCAAAATAGAAAGTTGAAAAACAAAAAAAAGACACCAAATCACAACTAACTGCTGAACAACCATTGACAAAAAAAACATGCTGGAACCTACAAAATAGATATTCTACATCCAAAGACAAAGAAGCCACATCAAGACAGTAGGAAGGGTGTGATGGCAATAAAACCAAATCCTGTACCCTCTGGGTAGGTGACCAACAAACTGGAAAATAACTATATTGCATGCAGAAGTTCTTCCACAGGAGTGAAAGTTCTATGCCCCACATTAGGCTCCCCAGCCTGGAGGTCTGGCAACAGCAGGAGGAGCCTCAAAGAATCTCGTTTTGAAGGCCACTGGAGTCTGACTGCAGGAATTCCACAGGCATTCCACTCTTGGAGGCACACAAAAGGTCTGGTAAGCATCAGGACCCAGGGGAAAAGCAGTGACCCCATAGGAGCCTGGACCAAACATACCTCCTGGTATTAGAGGGTCTCCTGTGGCAGTGGGGGCTGGCTGTGGCTCACTGCAGGGACAAAGACACTGGCAGCAGTAGTTCTGGGGAGTACTCATTGGCCTGAGGCCTCCTGGAGGCTGCCACCAAGACCTGGCCCCTCCCAACAGCTATAGGCTCCTGTGTATAGACTCCTGTGTTGGTTGTTTGACTTCAACCCAAGAAACCAACAGGGTGGGAACACAGCCCCACCCATCAGATAGCCTGCTTAAAGTCAGCCTGAGCACAACCCTGCCCACCAGAAGAACAAGATCCACCTCCACCCACCAGTGGGCAGGAACTAGGCCCTCCCATGAGGAAACTTGCACACTTGTCTCTTAGGCAGCATCATCCACCAGAGGAAAGACAGCAAAGAAGCAAGAAGAACTACAACACTGCAGCCTGCAGAACAGAAACCACAAAGTTAAACAAGATGAGACAGAATATGTCCCACATGAAGGAACACAATAAAACTGCAGAAGAACAAATAAGTGAAGTGGAGATAGGCAATCTACCTGAAAAAGAATTCAGAGTAATGATAGTAAAGATGATCCAAGATCTTGGAAAAAGAATGGAGGCACAGATTGAGAAGATACAAGAAATGTTTACCAAAGACCTAGAAGAACTAAAGAACAGAGATGAACAACATAATAACTGAAAAATATACTAGAAGGAATCAACAGCAGAATAATGAAGCAGAAGAACAGATAAGTGAGCCAGAAGATGGAATGGTAGAAATTACTGCCACAGAAAAATGTAAAAAGAGGGAAAATAAATGACAGTCTACAGCCTCTGGGACATAAAATGCACCAACATTTGCATTATAGAGGTCCCAGAAGGAGAAGAGAGGGAGAGAAGACCAGAAAATATTTGAAGAGATAATAGCTGAAAACTTCCCTAATGTGGGAAAAGAAACAGTTCCCCAAGTCCAAGAAGCATAGAGAATCCCAGGCAGGATAAACCCAAGGAGGAAAATGCCAAGATACATAATAATCAAATTGACAAAAATTAAAAGATGAAACAATATTTAAAGCAACAAGGGAAAAATCAATAAATAACATGCAAAGGAATTCCCATAAGGTTATCAGGTGATTTTTCAGCAGATACTCTGTAGAACAGAGGAATACTCTACTATGCAAGGTTCTAATTCAGATTCAACTAAAAAATTAAAATTTTTACAGACAAGCAGAAGTTAAGAGTTAGCACCACCAGATCAGCTTTGCTACAAATGCTAAAGGAACTTCTCTAGGCAGAAAAGAAAATTATCTTGTTCCACACTAGGAACAAGAAAATTATGAATGGAAAAACTCACTGGTAAAGGCAAACATACAGTAAAGTTAGGAAATCATCTGCACACAAATATGATATCAAAATCAGCAATCATGAGGAGAGTACAAATGCAGGATATTGGGCAACTTAAAACAATATTTTTTATACATAGACTGCTATAGCAAAACCTCATGGATACTGCAAATTAAAAATCTACAATAGATAAGAAAGAAAAAGAAATCCAAATACAACACTACGTTAGTCATCAAATCACAACAGAAGAGAACAAAAGAGGAAGCAAAGAAAAAAACACCTACAAACACAATTCCAAACTAATTTAATAAAATGGCAATTAAAATGTGTGTGTGTTAGTCACTCAGTCATGTCTGACTCTTTTGACCCATGGACTGTAATCCACCAGGCTCCTATGTCCATGGAATTCTCCAGGCAAGAATACTGGAGTGGGTAGCCATTCGCTTCTCCAGGGGACCTTCCCTCACCCAAGGATCAAATCTGGGTCTCCTGCATTGCAGGCAGATTCTTTATCATCTGAGCCACCAGGGAATACATATTTATAATAATCTTCACCCTAAATAGATTAAATGCTCCAAGCAAAAGACACACACTGGCTGAGTGAATACAAGAACAAGACTTATATGTATATGTATATGCTGCCTACAAGAGACCAACTTCAGATCTGCTGCTAAGTCGCTTCAGTCGTGTCCGACTCTGTGTGACCCCATAGACGGAAGCCCACCAGGCTCCCCTGTCCCTGGGATTCTCCAGGCAAGCACACTGGAGTGGGTTGCCATTTCACATAAAGACTGAAAGCAAGGGGATGGAAAAAGGTATTCCGTGCAAACACAAATCAGAGGAAAGCTAGAGTACCAATACTCATATCAGACAAAATGGACTTCAAAATAATGTTACAAGAGACAATGAAGGACACTAATGATCAAGGGATTGATCAAAGAAGAAGATAAAACAATTTTAATTATATACACACCCAACATAGGAGCATCTCAACATATAAGGCAAATACTACCAGCCATAAAAGGAGTTACTGATAGTAACACACTAACAGTGGGGGACTTTAATACCCCACATTAATTATTGCACAGATAATCCAGATAGAAAATCAATAAGGAAAAACAGGCCTTAAATGACACATTAGAGCAGATGGACTTAATTGATATTTATAAAGCATTCCATCCAAAAGCAGCAGAATCCACACTGCTTATTTCTCTAGGCTTGATCACATGCTGGGTCACAAAGTGAACTTTGGTAAATTGGAGAAAACTGAAATCATATCAAGCATCTTTCCCAACCACAATGCTATGAAATTAGAAAACAGCAACAAGGGAAAAAACTTCAACCCCCCCCCCACAAAAACATGAAGGCTAAATAATATGCTATTAAACAATCAACCATTTCAGAAATCAAAGAGGAAATTAAAAAATACCTACAGACAAATGAAAACAAAAGAATGACAATCAAAAACCTATGGAACACAGCAAAAGCAGTTCTAAGAGGGAAGTTTATAGTAATACAGTAAGTCCACTATATTCAACATCACAGCAATCCAAGTATATGAGTATATGCCCACCTCGCCCTCAGCCTCTAGTGCTGAAGAAGCTGAAGTTGGACAATTCTTTGAAGACCTACAAGACCTCCTAAAACTAACACCAAAAAGTGATGTCCTTTTCATCACAGGAGACTGGAATGTAAAAGTAGGAAGTCAAGAGATACCTAGTATAACAGGCAACTTTGGACTTGGAGTACAAATTGAAGCAGGGCAAAGGTTAACAGTTTTGTCAAGAGAATGCGCTGGTCATAGCAACAATAATACAAGAGACGACTCTACACATTGACATCATCAGTGCTGAAAGCAGACTGATTATATATTTTGTAGCCAAACATGGAGAAGCTCTATGTAGTCAGTGTAAACAAGACCTGGAGCTGACTGTGACTCAGATCATTAGCTCCTTATTGCAAAATTTAGGCTCAAATGGAAGAAAGTAGGGAAAACCACTAGGCCATTCAGGTATGACCTAAATCAAATCCCTTATGCTTATACAGTGGAGGTGATGAATAGATTCAAGGGACGAGATCTGGTAGACAGAATGCCTGAAGAGCTATGGATGGAGGTTTGTAACACTGTATAAGGAGTGAAGTCGCTCAGTCATGTCTGACTCTTTATGACCCCATGAATTGTAGCCTGCCAGGCTTCTCCATCCATGGGATTTTCCAGGCAAGAATACTGGAGTGGGTTGCCACTGCCTTCTCCAGGGGATCTTCCTGACCCAGGGATCGAACCTAGGTCTCCTGCACTGCAGGCAGACTCTTTACCATCTGAGCCACCAGGGAAGCCCAAACACTGTATAGGAGGCCACAACTAAAACCATCCCCAAGAAAAAGAAATGTAAGAAGGCAGTGTGGTTGTCTGAGGATGCCTTACAAATAGCTGAGAAAAGAAGAAAAGTGAAAGGCAAAGAGAAAGGGAAAGATATACCCAACTGAATGCAGAGTTCCAGGGATAGCAAGGAGAGATAAGAAAGCCTTTTTAAGTGAACATGCAAAGGTAGAGGAAAACAATAAAATAGGAAAGACAAGAGACATCTTCAAGAAAATTGGAGATACCAAGGCAACATTTCATACAAAGATAGGCACAATAAAGGACAGAAATGGCAAGGACCTAACGGAAGCAGAAGAAATTAAGAAAAGGTGGCAAGAATACACAGAAGAACTGTACAAAAAAGCTCCTAATGACCCAGATAACCACGATGATGTGGTCACTCACCTAGAGCCAGACATCCTAGAGTGTGAAGTCAAGTGGGCCTTAGGAAGGAAGCATTACTATGAATGAAGCTAGTGGAAGTGATGGAATTCCAGCTGAGCTATTTCAAATCTTAAAAGATGATGCTGTTGAAGTGCTGCACTCATCATGCCAGCAAATTTGGAAAATTCAGTAGTGGCCACAGGACTGTAAAAGGTTTTTCATTCCAATCCCAAAGAATGTTCAAATTACCATACAATTGCACTCATTTCACATGCCAGCAACATTATGCTCAAAATCCTTCAAGCTAGGCTTCAGCAGGACATGAAGTGAGAAATTCCAGACATATGAGGTGAATTCAGAAAAGGCAGAGGAATCCGAGATCGAGTAGCTAACATAGGCTGGATTATGGAAAAAGCAAGGAAATTAAAAAAAAAAAAAGACTTCTGCTTCATTGACTATGCTAAAGGCTTTGACTGTGTGGATCACAACAAACTGGAATATTCTCAATGAGACGGGGATACCAGAGCACATTACCTGTCTCCTGAGAACCTGTATGCACAACAAGGAGCAGTAATTAAAATGGACATGGAACAATGGACTGATGCAAAATTGGGGAAAGAGTACATCAAGAGTACAAAGAGTACATGAAGGTTGTCACCCTACTTACTTAACTTATATGCAGAGTACATCATGTGAAATGCTGGGCTGGATGAATCATAAACTGGAATCAAGACTGCGGGAGAAATATCAATAACCTCAGGTACCCAGATGACACCACTTTAATGGCAGAAAGTGAGGAGGAACTAAAGGGACTTCTGATGAAAGTGAAAGAGGAGAGTGAAAAATCTGGCTTAAAATGCAACATTCAAAAAATGAAGATCATGTCATCTGGTCCTATCACTTCATCGCAAATAGATGGGAAACTGTGGAAACAGTGTCAGATTTTGTTTTCTTGGGCTCCAAAATCAATGCAGATGGTGACTGCAGCCATGAAATTAAAAGACACTCCTTGGAAGAATAGTTATGACAAATGTAGACAGTGTACTAAAAAGCAGACACCTTACTTTATCAACAAAGGTCCATATAGTCAAAGCTATAGTTTTTCCAGTAGTCATGTATGGATGTGAGAGTTGGACCATAAAGAAGGCTGAGCACCAAAGAACTGATGCTTTCAAACTGTGGTGTTGGAGAAGACTCTTGAGAGTCCCTTGGACTGTAAGGAGATCCAACCAGTCCATCCTAAAGGAGATCAATCCTGGGTATTCATTGGAAGGACTGATGCTGAAGCTGAAACTCCAATACTTTGGCCACCTGATACGAAGAACTGACTCACTGGAAAAGACCCTGATGCTGGGAGACATTGAGGGCAAGAAGAGAAGGGGACAACAGAGGATGAGATGGTTGGATGGCATCACTGAGTCAATGGACATGAGTTTGAGCAAATTCAGGGAGATAGTGAAGGACAGAGAAGCCTGGTGTGCTGCACTTCATTGGGTCCCACAGAGTTGGATATGGCTTGGCCACTGAAGAACAATTCCCCTACATTCGAACCTTCAAGTTAGGATCTTTCCATTATGTGAACATGCATCTGGTTCAGCAAGGAACCAGATCCTGTGACACCAATATCAAGCATGAGTGAAGTTGCAGCTTGCCCTTCATCTCCTCTTGCTGATGATTCTTCACCTCTACCACCTCCTGTCTCTTCTCCATCCTCCAGTCAGTAGCTGTTCTTGCCTGTTCACTTGATGCCAGTCTCTGTACGCCAGGTGTTACGGTACCACTGTACCTTCGAGGTGCTATACTTTAAGATTAAAAATGTTTCTTTTATTTTTGTGTTTTTATGTACTATTTATGTGAAAAGTATTATAAATCTATTATAATACAGTACTATATAGTCAATTGTGTTAGTTGGGTACCTAGGCTAACCCTGTTGGACTTATGAAAAAACTGGACTTATAAACACTTTATTGGAATGCAACTCTTTTATATGTAGGGGACTTACTGTACAATCTTACCTCAGGAAACAAGAAAAATCACAAATAAACCACCTAACTTTGCACCTAAAGCAACTAAAGAAAGAACAAAACCCAAAATCAGTAGAAGGAAAGAAATCATAAAGATCAGAGCAGATAAATGAGAGAAAGAAAACAATAGAAAAAAAAAAAAAAACCAGTGACGCTAAAGCTGGTTGTTTGAAAATATAAATGTAACTGATGAGCCTTTAGCCAAACTCATCAATAAAAAAGTGAGAGGGGTCAAATCAATAAAATTAGAAATGAAAAAGGAGAAGTTACAACAGATACCATGGAAATACAGAGGATCATAAGAGACTACTATAAGCAACTAAACTCTGGGAGATAGTGAAGGACAGGGAAGCCTGGAACACTGCAGTCCATGGAGTCACAAAGGTGGACATGATTTAGTGACCAAACAACAACAATACCACATCAATAAAATGGACAACCTAGAAGAAATGGACAAATTCTCAGAAACGCACAGTCTCCCAAGACTTAACCAGAAGGAATAGAAAATATAAACAGAGACCAATCGTAAGCATGGGAAATGAACTGTGATTTAAAAACTCCAAATAAAGCCCTCACGAAAGTCCAGGGCCAGATGGCTTCAGAGGCAAATTTTATCAAATATTTAGAGAAAAATTAATACCTACCCTGTAACTCTTCTGCAAAATGTAGTGGAAGGAACACTCCCAAACTCATTCTATGAGGCCACCATCACCCTGACACCAAAACCAAAGATACCACTAAAAGAAAGAAAGAAAATGACAGGCTAATATCACTGATGAACACAGACACAAGAATTCTCAACAAAATACTAACAAACCAAATCCAAAAATGCATTAAAAGGATCATACACCATGATCAAGTGTGATATTTCCCAGTGATACAAGGATTTTTCAAACCTGCAAATTAATCAGTGTGATATACCACATCAACAAATTGAAGAATGAAAGTCATATGATCATCTCAGTAGATACAGAAAAAGTTTTTGACAAAATTCAACACCTGTTTATCATGAACGAACTTTAAAACGTGGGCATAAAGGGAACATACTTCAACATAATAAAGGCCACATATGACAAACCTACAGCTAACATCAAACTCAACGGTGGAAAGCTGAAAACATATCATCTTAGATTGGCGACAAGATAAGGATGCTCACTCACACCACTTTTATTAACATAGCTTTGGAAGTCCTAGCTACAGCAATGAGAAAAGGGAAAGAAATAAAGAGAATCCAAATTGGAAAAGAAGTAAAACTGTCCTTGATTACTGATGATATGACAGTAAACATGGAAAATCCCAAATGCGCTACCGGAAAACCACTAGAGATCATCAATAAAGGCGGTAAAGTTGCAGGGTACAAAATCAATACACAGAAATACTTCATTTCTATAAACTAACAATGAAAGATCAGAAACAGAAAGGAAAGAATCAATCCCACTTACTATCACATCAAAAACAGGAATAAACCTACGTAAGGAGGCAAAAGTCCTATACTCTGAAAACTAAGACACTGATGAAAGAAACTGAAGATAACACAAACTGAAGGAAATATATACCACATTCTTGTATTGGAAGAGTCAACATTGTCAAAATGACTATAACTCAAGGCCGTATACAGAGTCAATGTAATCCCTATCAAATTAGCAATTGCATGTTTCACAGAACTAGAACAAAAAAAAAATCTTAACATCTATATAGACACACAGAAGATCCAGAATAGCCAATGCAATCTTGAGAAAGAATAACTGAGCTGGAGGAATCAGGCTCCCTGACTTCAGGCTATACGAAAAGATACTGTCATCAAAACCATATGGTACTGGCACAAAAACAGAAATATAGATCAATGGAATAGGATAGAAAGCCCAGAAATAAGCCCATGCACACGTGGTCAATCTACAACAAAGGAGAAAAGACTATACAATGGAGAAAAGACAATCTCTTTAATAACTGGTGCTTGAAAAAACGGTACCTGAACAGCTGCATGTAAAAGAATGAAATTAGCATATTCTTTAATACCATACACAAAAATAAAATGAGTATGGATTAAAGACTTAAATGTAAGACCTGATTCTATAAAACTCTTAGAGAAAAACTTAGGTAGAACACTGTTTGACATAAATCTCAGCAATATCTGTTTTGATCTGTCTTCTAGAGTAATGTAAATAAAATCAAAAAGTAACAAGTGAAACCTAATTAACTCAAAAGCTTTTGCACAGTGAAGGAAACCATAAACAAAATGAAAACATAGCCCTCAGAATGGGAGAAAATATTTGCAAATGATGTGACCAACAAGGGATTAATCTCCAAAATCTACAGACAGCTCATGCAGCTCAATGTCAATAAAACAAGCAACCCAATCAAGAAAAATATGAGCAGAAAACCTAAGTAGACATTTCTCCAAAGATGGCATACAGATGGCCAAGAGACAGGGAAAAATGCTCAACATCACTATTACAGAAATGCAAATCAAAACACTGAGATATCACCTCAAACCAGTCAGAATGCCACTATCAGAAAGTCTACAAACAGTACATGCTGGAGAGGGTGTGGAGAAAGAACTTTCCTACACTGTTGATGGAAATGTACATTGGTACAGTTGCTATGGAGAACAATATAGAAGTTCCTTTAGAAAACTAAAAATAGAGCTACCATATATCCAGCAATCCCACTCCTTGGCATATATCTGGAGAAAACCATGGCTCAAAAGGATACATGCACCCCAGTGTTCACTGTGGTGGTGTTTACAATAGCCAAGACACGGAAGCAACCTAAATGTCCACCCACAGATGAATGGATAAAGAAGATGTGGTGTGTGTGTACATACACACACACATATACATACACACACACAATGGAATATCACCTAGCCATTAAAAAGAATGAAACAATCCATTTGCAGCAACCAACATGTATGGACCTAGATAGAGATAATCATACTAAGTGAAGTAAGTCACTCAGGGAAAGACAAATATATGATATCACTTATATACAGAATCTGAAAAAATATGATGCAAAAGATCTTATTTACAAAACAGAAACAGATTAACAGATTTCGATTTAGAAAACAAATTATGGTTACCAAAAGGGAGAGGGATAAATTGGGAGGTTGGGATTGACTTATACACTACTATATTTAAAACAGATAACCAGCAAGGATCTACTGTATAGCACCTCTGCTTAATATTCTGTAATGACTTATATGGGAAAAGAATTTAGAAAAGAATAGTTATGTGTATAACTGAATCACTTTGCTATATACCTAAAATTAATACATTGTTAACCAATTACTCTCCAATATAAAATAAAAATTAAAAAACAAAAAAAGTAAATTTGACATCAAAATCAAAATGTGGAGGGGGAGGGTAGAAATGTAGAACCTTAGCATCCATTCAAACTTGTTATCAACTTAAAGTGTGCTAAGCCGCTTTAAGTTATCAACTTAAACTGTGCTCAGTCCTATTTAACTCCTTGCAACTGTATGGACTATAGCCCACCAGGCTCCTCTGTCCATGGGATTTTCCAGGCAAGAATACTGGATTGGGTTGCCACGTCCTCCTCCAGGGCATCATCCCAACCTGGAGGATCAAACCTGCATCTCTTACAGATACTTGCATTGCCAGGTGGGTTCTTTACCACTAGCATTACCTGGGAAACCCAAATATGCTGCTCTAAATAGAAGTTGTTATATATAAGACTAATGGTTCTCACAAAGCAAAAACCTATAGTAAGTATACAAAGATGATGAGAAAAAAATCTAAACATGCCAGTAAAGAAACTCTTCAAACCACAAAAGAAAACAGTAAGAGGAGAAGAAAGGTACAAAAGGACTACAAAACGTCCAGAAAGCCAGTAATTTCATGCTGCTGCTAAGTCGCTCAGTCGTGTCCGACTCTGTGTGACCCCATAGACAGCAGCCCACCAGGCTTCCCTGTCCCTGGGATTCTCCAGGCAAGAACACTGGAGTGGGTTGCCATTTTCTTCTCCAATGCATGAAAGTGAAAAGTGAAAGTGAAGTCGCTCAGTCATATTCGACTCTTTGGGACCTCATGGACTGCAGCCTACCAGTCTCCTCTGTCCATGGGATTTTCCAGGCAAGAGTACTGGAGAAGGGTGCCATTGCCTTGTCTGATACCTATCAATAATTCCTTAAATGGAAGTAGACTAAATTCTCAAATGACAGAGTGGCCAAATGGATTAAAAAAAAAAAAAACAAAACAACTAAGACCCATCCACGTGCTGCCTACAGAGACACACTTCAGACTCACGGACACACACAGACTGAAAGTGAAGTGATAGAAAGAGATAGTCCATATGAATAGAAACCAAAAGAAATCTGGGCTATTGATCCTTGGACAAAATACTTTATTAAGGCAAAGAAACACCCTCTTCCAACAACACAAGAGAAGACTCTACACATGAACATCACCATATGGTCAATACTGAAATCAGATTGATTATATTTTTTGCAGCCAAAGATAGAGAAGCTCTATACAGTCAGCAAAAACAAGACTGGGAGCTCACTTTGGCTCAGATCATGAAATCCTTATTGCAAAATTCAGACTTAAATTGAATAAAGTGGGGAAAACCACTAGATCATTCAGGTATGATGTAAATCAAATCCCTTACGATTATACAGTGGAAGTGAGAAATAGATTCAAGGGATCAGATCTGATAGAGTGCTTGAAGAATTATGGACGAGGTTTGTAACACTGTACAGGAGACAGGGATCAAGGTCATCCCCAAGAAAAAGAAATGCAAAAAGGCAAAATGATTATGTGAGGAGGCCTTACAAATAGCTGAGAAGAGAAGAGAAGCAAAAGGCAAAGGAGAAAAGGAAAGATATACCCATTGGAATGCAGAGTTCCAAAGAATAGCAAGGAGAGATAAGAAAGCCTTCCTCAGTGATCAATGCAAAGGAATAGAGGAAAGCACTAGAATGGGAAAGACTAGATTCTTTTCAAGAAAATCAGAGATACCAAGGCAACATGTCATGCAAAGATGGGCACAATAAAGGGCAGAAATGGAATGGACCTAATGGAAGCAGAAGATATTAAGAAAAGGTGGCAAGAATACACAGAAGAACTATACAAAAAAGATCTTCATGACCCAGATAACCACGATCGTGTGATCACTCACCTAGAGCCAAACATCCTGGAGACCGAAGTCAAATGGGCCTTAGGAAGAAGCATCACTAGGAACAGTTAGTGGAGGTGATGGAATTTCAGCTGAGCTATTTCAAGTCCTAAAAGATGATACTCTTAAGTGCTGCACTCAATATGCCAGCAACTTTGGAAGACTCAGCAGTGGGCGCAGGACTGGAAAAGGTCAGTTTTCATTTCAATCCCAAAGAAACGCAATGCTAAAGAATGTTCAACTATGGCACAATTGCACTCATCTCACATGCTAGCAAAGTACTGCTCAAAATCCTCCAAGCTAGGCTTCAACAGAATGTGAACCAAGAACTTCCAGATGTACAAGCTGGATTTAGAAAAGGCACAAGAACCAGAGATCAAATTGCCAACATCCGCTGGATCATAGAAAGAGCAAGAGAATTCCAGAAGAACATCTACTTCTGCTTCAATGAGTACACTAAAGCCTTTGTGTGGATTGCAACAAACTGTGGAAAATTCTTTGAGATGGGAATACCAGACCACCTTACCTGCCTCCTGAGAAACCTGCATGCAGGTCAAGAAGCAACAGTTAGAACCGGACATGGAACAACAGACTGGTTCCGAATTGGGAAAGGAGTGTGTCAAAGCTATATACTATCACCCTGCTTATTTAACTGATATGCAGAGTACATCATGTGAAATGCCAGGCTGGAAAACCACAAGCTGAAATCAGGACTGCCGGGAGAAGTAACAACAACCTCAGATATGCAGATGACATCACCCTTATGGCAGAAAGTGAAGAGGAACTAAAGAGTCTCTTAATGAAGGTGAAAGAGAGTGAAAAAGCTGGCTTAAAACTCAACATTAAAAAAAAATTAAGATCATGGCATCCAGTCTCATCACTTCATGGCAAATAGATGGGGAAACAATGGAAACAGTGACAGACTTTATTTTCTTGGGCTCCAAAATCACTGCAGATGGTGACTGTAGCCATGAAATGAAAAGATGCTTGCTCCTTGGAAGAAAAGCTATGGCATACCTAGATAGCATATTAAAAAACAGAGACATTACTTTGCCGACAAAGATCCATATAGTAAAAACTATGGTTTTTTCCAGTAGTCATGTATGGATGTGAATGTTGGACCATAAAGAAGGCTAAGCACTGAAGAACTTATGCTTTCAAACTGTGGTGCTGGAGAAAACTCTTGAGAGTCCCTTGGAGAGCAGGGAGATCAAACCAGTCAATCCTAGAGGAAATCAATCCTGAATATTCACTGGAAGGACTGAAGCTGAAGCTCCAATACGTTGGCCACCTATTGCAAAGAGTCTGACTCATTGGAAAAGACCCTGTTGCTGGGAAAGATTGAATGCAGGAGAAGGGGATGACAGAGGATGAGATGGTTGGATGGCATCATCGACTCAATGGACATGAGTTTGATCAAGCTGCGGGAGATGGTGAAGGACAGGGAAGCCTGGTGTGCTGCAGTCCATGGGGGTCACAGGGTCAGATGAGACTGAGTGACTGAATAACAACAACAAAGGCTTCCCTGCTGGCTCAGGTGGTAAAGAATCTGCTGCAAAGCGGGAGACCTGGGTTCTATCCCTGGGTCTGGAATATTCCTTGGAGAAGGGAAAGGCACCCCTACTCCAGTATTTTTTGCCTGGAGAATTCCATGGATAGAGGAGCCTGACAGGCTACAGTCCATGGGATCACAGAGTCAGACATGATTAAGTGACTAACACACATACACACAAAGGTATAGTAATCAAAACAGTATGTTACTGGTATAAAAATAGACAAAAATAGATGAATGGAACAGAATAGAAAGCCCAGAATAAAAAACCCATGCACATGTGGTCAATTAATTGACAAAAAAGGAGGCAAGAATATATAATGGTGAAAAGACAGTCTCTTCAATAATGGTGTTGGAAAAACTTTAGTCACATGCTAAAAAATGAATCTGGACCACAGTCTGACACCATCCATAAAAATTAACTCAAATTGATTAAAGACTCGAGTGTAAGTCCTGAAACAACAGAACTCCTAAAAGGAAAGATAGGCGGCAAGCTCCTGGACATCAGTCTTGGAGATGATTTTTTAGATCTAACCCCCAAAGAAAAGTAAATAAATGAGACTGCATCAAACTAAATAGCTTCTGTACAGCAAAGGAAACCATCAACAAAGTGAAAAGGTAACCTACTGAATGGAAGAAAATATTGCAAATCATTTATCTGATAAGGGATTAATATCTAAAATTTATAAAGAAATCATACAACTTGATAGCAAAAAAAAAAAATTGCTTAAAGAATGGGCAGAAGACCTGAATACAGACATATTTACACAGAAGCTATGCAGATGGCCAACAGACAACAGATATGAAAAAATGCTCAGCACCAGTCATCAAGGAAATGCAAGTCAAAAACCACAGAAGATATCACCTCACACCTGTTAGGATACCTATTGTCAAAAAGATAAAAAAAAATAACAAGTGTTGGCAAGGATATGGACGAAAGAGAACGCTTGTACACTGTTGGTGGGATTATATATCACTGCATTCATTATGGAAAACAGTATGGACGAGAGTTAAAATACAACTACCACATAATCCAGCGATTTCACTTCTGGTTATTTATCTAAAGGATATGAAAAGAGTACTTCAAAAAGGTATACGCACCTCCATGTTCACTGCAGCATTATTTACAATAGGTGAGATATGAAAGCAACCTAAGTGTCCACTGATGGATAATGGATATAGAAGATGTGATACACACACACACAGGATACAATACAGGCATAAAAAGAATGAAACCTTGCCATTTGTGCTAGCAAGGATGGACCTTGAGGCTATGACGCTAAGTGAAATAAGTCAGAGAGAGAAAGACAAATAGCATATGATCTCACTTACATATGAAATTTAAAACAACAAACAAACTCATAAATTCAGAGAACACATTGGTGATTGCCAAAAGCAGGGTTTTGGGGGTAGGGGGAATTATGAAGGGGATAAGACACAAACTTCCAGTTATAAAATAATTAAGTCATATTGATGTAAGGTACAGCATGGTAGATGCAGTTAGTAATACTCCCTTGCATATTTGAAAGTTACTAAGAGTAGCTCAAGATTTCTGGGAGAAATATCAATAACCTCAGACATGCAGATGACACCACCCTTGTGGCAGAAAGTGAAGATGAACTCAAAAGCCTCTTGATGAAAGTGAAAGAGGAGAGTGAAAAATTTGGCTTAAAGCTCAACATTCAGAAAACAAAGATCATGGCATCTGGTCCCATCACTTCATGGCAAATAGATGGGGAAACAGTGGAAACAGTGTCAGACTTTATTTTTGGGGGGCTCCAAAAATCACTGCAGATGGTGATTGCAGCCATGAAATTAAAAGACGCTTACTCCTTGCAAGGAAAGTTATGACCAGCCTAGATAGCATATTCAAAAGCAGAGACATTACTTTGCCAACAAAGGTCCGTCTAGTCAAGGCTATGGTTTTTCCTGTGGTCATGTATGGATGTGAGAGTTGGACTGTGAAGAAAGCTGAGCACTGAAGAATTGATGCCTTTGAACTGTGGTGTTGGAGAAGACTCTTGAGAGTCCCTTGGACTGCAAGGAGATCCAACCAGTCCATTCTGAAGGAGATCAGCCCTGGGATTTCTTTGGAAGGAATGATGCTAAAGCTGAAACTCCAATACTTTGGCCACCTCATGCGAAGAGTTGACTCATTGGAAAAGACTCTGATGCTGGGAGGGATTGGGCGCAGGAGGAGAAGGGGACGACAGAGGATGAGATGGCAGGATGGCATCACCGACTCGATGGACATGAGTTTGGGTGAACTCTGGGAGTTGGTGATGGACAGGGAGGCCTGGCGTGCTGCAATTCATGGGGTCTCAAAGAGTCGGACACGACTGAGCGACTGAACTGAAGAGTAGATCTAAAAAGCTCACATCACAAGAAAAAATGCTGTATATAGTGATGGATGTTAACTAGACTGTGATCATTTTGCAATATTCAAATATTCAATATCAAATATTGAATAATAAAAAAGAACAGTATAGCTGGACAGTTTCTTTCTTCTTTTCTTTAAAAATGATTTAATAAATAAGCCCATGCTTTTCAACATATTCCAGGTAACAGTTTTAGACCTCTACAAATACTCATTTAATCTTTACAATAACTCTAGTGATAACCCGTACTTTGCATAAGAGGAAACTAAGGCAGACAGAGGTCAAGTAATTTGACTGGGAGTCATGCAGATAAAATATGATAGAGCTGGGGTTTGAACCCAGGAAGACTGCGTTTATAACCCTAACTGCTGTACTACATTTCCCACAGTGGTATCATATGTTTCCATTGAGAAAATTTTTATAAACAAAAATCACACCTACTACATACATTTTACACCCATATGCATAGAACAGTTTTGGAAGATACATGAAGGAGAGTTGATACTGGTTGTCTCTGGAGCAGGATACTGCATTGCCATGGGACAGGGACGAAAAAAACCCCCCGTAGGTCCTTTTTAACCATTTGAAATCAGAACCATGCAAATGACGTACCTTTTTTTTAACCTTCTGAAATAAACACCTCCTCTCAAGAAGCATTTTACCCCATTCCTTCTTCCTTGTGCCAACAAAGGTCCGTCTAGTCAAATCTATGGTTTTTCTAGTAGTCATGTATGGATGTGAGAGTTGGACTATAAAGAAAGCTGAATGCCGAAGAATTGATGCTTTTGAACTGTGGTGTTGGAGAAGACTTGAGAGTCCCTTGGACTGCACGGAGATCAACCAGTACACACTAAAGGAAATCAGTACTGAATATTCATTGGAAGGACTGATGCTGAAGCTGAAATTCCAATACTTTGGCCACCTGATGTGAAAGAACTGACTCATTTGAGAAGACCCTAATGCTGGGAAAGATTGAGGGCAGGAGGAGAAGTGGTCGACAGAGGATGAGATGGTTGGATGGCATCACTGACTCAATGTACATGAGTTTGAGTAAACTCCAGGAGCTGGCAACAGACAGGGAGGCCTGGCGTGCTGCAGTCCATGGGGTCGCAGCTGCTGCTAAGTCACTTCAGTCGTGTCCGACTCTGTGCGACCCCATAGACGGCAGCCCACCAGGCTCCACCGTCCCTGGGATTCTCCAGGCAAGAACACTGGAGTGGGTCGCCATTTCCTTCTCCAATGCATGAAAGTGAAAAGTGAAAGTGAAGTCGCAGAGTCCGACACAATTGAGCGACTGAACTGAACTTCTTCCCAGTGCAGCAAAGTTCCTTCCCAGCTCTGTCCACTAGAGGGCGCCCAGGAATGCACACTCCCTCTAGCAGACAGCCCCAGAGCCCAAGTTTTAGGACTCCAGGGAAGAAAATACTTGCCTCTGTCTTTCTGTTTTTCCTTTAACCCAGATCCCATGAACTCAGGTCTGGCTCCAAATGAGGAAGGGCTGCAATTAAACCAGAGAGGGGCACTCACAGCTGGCTGGTGGAGTATACGTTGGCATAACAATTTGGAAGCATCTACAATAATTTAAAATGTTCAATTCCCACTGTTCCACTACTCAGCACTTACCCTTCAAAATAAAGCACACTTTCACACATGCACATTCTTCATAGGAAAGCGGTACATTTGTACTATGGGAAGTTAAGGCACCGTTGAAAGAAAACCACAGAGTCCTACATTGAATGAGCTCAATATAGTGATTACTGAATTACTCTCTACAGTGACCTTGTTGGTTCTCAATGAGAAAAAGGAGTTCCAGAATGATATGTAAATATACCTTCTATGTAAGAAAAAAAATGCAAAGCAATAACAATATGTGTTTTTGGAGCAAGTCGATAGTGGTGTGTGCACATGCACGCATAGCTCAGTGTACACATTTACATCTCCAAATAAAATCAAAGAGTTCCAGAAGGCTATACACTGAACAGCTGTGATTCCTTTAGGGATGGCCGGTAGTCAGGAAGCACTTTGATATATTTATGATATTTAAATGTTTTATGGTAAGAATACACCCACGTGGATTGCATCTGTAGTTACAAATGGACAGAACTGAGAAGTATAAATTGAGTGAGCCACCTCATCGAGATTTGAGGCACATGGTGGCATATGGCACCTAGGTGGTAGACAGGCGTGTACACCATCCTGGATAGAATATACCCCAGCCTCATGGAATCAGGGCTCCTCTGGAACCTTAGACAGGTTCTGCCCAGGGCACCAGAGCTCTGGTTTCCCTGCGGCTTCAGAGCTGTTTTGGAGCCTTCAGCAGCCGCCCGCTGCAGAAGGCAACATGTCCAATAGCAGGATGGGGATGCGTTTTGGGACTTCTCCAGACAGCTGAGGGAAGCACATTTCCTGCATGAATTCTTTCTTAATCTCTTCTAATACAATTT
>NW_011494902.1:1025133-1050418 GCF_000754665.1 Bison bison bison
TAATGTGTTTTATTAATAAAATATAGCTCCAGCACTTAAAACAGTGACTGGTGCATAAGGGCTCAATAAGAAAGAAATGGGGCTTCCTGGGTGCTTAACGGTAAAGAATTCACCTTTCAACGCAGGAGACAT
This sequence comes from Bison bison bison, assembly GCF_000754665.1. Lineage (NCBI taxonomy): Eukaryota > Metazoa > Chordata > Mammalia > Artiodactyla > Bovidae > Bison > Bison bison. The sequence continues at coordinate 1,025,266 of NW_011494902.1, forward strand.
AGGTTTGATCCCTGCATTGGGAAAATTCTCTAGATAAGGAAATGGCAACCCACTCCAGTATTCTTGCTGGAGAATCCCATGGACAGAGGAGTGAGGGAGAGAGGGAGAAAAAGAGTAAGAAAGAAAAAGAAGAAGGAAGATAGGAAGGAAGGAAGGAAAGGAGGAAAAATAGGAAAAAAAAAAAGAGAGAGAGAATGTAAAGAGAAAGGGGAGAAGATAAAACAGAAGAGAGGAGGATCATTTGAAGGGGGCCTGGCAACCCACTCCGGTACTCTTGCCTGGAAAATCCCATGGATGGAGGAGCCTGGTGGGCTGCAGTCCATGGGCTCGCTAAGAGTCGGACACGACTGAGCGACTTCACTTTCACTTTTCACTTTCATGCATTGGAGAAGGAAATGGCAGCCCACTCCAGTGTTCTTGCCTGGAGAATCCCGGGGACGGGGGAGCCTGGTGGGCTGCCGTCTATGGGGTCGCACAGGGTCGGACACGACTGAAGCGACTTAGCAGCAGCAGCAGCAGAGGTCCCATAATAGTGGGTGCTTTTCTGACTAGTTGAACCAAAATTTTATTCAGCTGGTGAGGTCTGGATAACAGCACTGAAAGCTAAAACTCACCTCTAGGCCTTGGTTGATACAGATACAGGGCTGTGAGAGGCTTATGACTTGGTAATAGGGAGTCAGACCCAGAGCTAGCAGGCTTGGCAGCTTGAAGAAGGCTGTCCATCAACCACAGCTTGGGCCAGCTCCCAGCTGCTCTACCCCATGGGGTGCAGAGATGTTCTGCCAAAGTCAAGTCATTTCTCAAGCTCTAATCTGTGGACCAGAAATGTGGAACACACCACCCACTGTCACCAGATTAATCAAGACACCCAGCGTTTAAATCTTTAATCCTCTTTTAAGTCTTTCAGAGAGGTGATGACCTCCCAGGGGCTCTTGGATTTAGATGGGTGGTTATGCTTCTTTTAAAAATAACATAAATTGTTCTGCCTGGGGAAGTCATTCGTATTAATCATATTTAAAACGTGAATGAAAGGCATGCCAGGGGAGGAAGGCAAGAGTAAATAAAATACTGAGGTTTCTCCTAGAAGAGTTTATTCCACTGTAGCAATTGTACCTGTTCTCCTGGGCTCATGAAACCCAACATTTAAGGAGATGATGCTTCCAAGAATTATGCTGAAAACATAAAATATGGAAATAAGGAACAAGGAATTAGATCCTCTGTACCCTACACACTGGAACTAAGTATTGTATATATTGAGATTGAAATGCATTCAAATAGATGGTACCAAAACATTTGTTCCACGGTGGATTTTACAGACACTAGAAATGATCCGACTTAAATGAACTATGTGTAAGGCACTTGGAGAAGCACCTGGCACAAAGTAGTACTATGCAAGCGTTTGCATCTGCTATTATTACTGTTGTTGGTGGTGTTATTGTCTGTCTATGGGGCATCTTCTGATTCACAGCCTTAATTCACGTAAGTGGCCACTTGTTGGATCTGTGACACTCTGGTGTGTCACTCAAAGGGGACCCTGAGTTCAATTACTGCTTTGCTCTGACATTTAAAATAACTAGTGCCTCTTCTCTCCTATAGCTGCTAACACTCTATCCTGGCATCCTCTTTGACTCTATTTGGACCACATTTTAGCAGACATGTTCATTTTGCATTCAGATGGAGGAAAACCAAAGGCAGGGCAGAGGTACAACAGAAGGAGGGAGAGAGAAAGATAGACAGAAAAAAGTGTTAGAAGTTGGTGGATGGCCCTGTCGTCTTCTTTGCAGCAAGCACTTCATCAGGAGTCAGGCTTGCTTTCCAGGGTTGAATTATTGATTACATAGTAAGAACAAGAAAGATGGTGTTTGCTTTGTGTTTGAGTCCAGCTCTTTCTGCCTGTTTCTAACACAGCTGGGTCACCCACAGATTGAGCAAGCAGAAAACAAGGCACCTGGAAGAACTCTGCTCGAAGTCAGTCCAGCGCAGCGGTGGTCTCAGCCATGGAATTCTACAGTACTGAGCCTTAGAACGAGGTTCCCTGGCTGGCATTCTGACTCAGAAACCTCAAGGCTGATCTGGCTGATGGCACACAGGCACAAAAACTCTTTTGTGTACTGAACTGCTCATGTTGTGCCTTTGATTGGGGTTCTCCTTCATCAAGATTCTTCACTTAGGGGCTGGTCAGAGATGCCCACTCCTGGGTAGGAACAGTGCTAGCACTCCAGCAGGTGGGAACTGCTCACCCAATAGTTCACAGACATCAAGGTGCAGAAGAATTACCTGGGCGTGCCTTAAAAGCACGGATTCCCAGAACCAACCCCAGAGGATTCTGACACTGGCCACTTTGGGGAGGGAGAGAGCATATGCAGACTCTCAATGCACAATGGATCTTACCAATGGAGAGTCTTTTCACTATCAGCAAAGATTTCATCCTGCATCCCACACCTGCTTCCACTCTGCTCTGCAGCAAGGAAGCCTCCGATGCCCTGCGGATCCACAGCCATGGAGAGAGACAAGCTGGCTGCTTCTTCATTGCTTACCATGCTGTTCTGTGACACTCTCTCCCTTTCTACCCCACTGTCATGACTACTGATCTGTTGTATCAGCCTCACGCAAGGACAAGCTCCCCCCAAGGACTTCAACCACTGAGGGCAAGAATGTTCACCATCAACCACTCAGCTTGTATGCGAGGTGACCCTGTTCAAAGGGTTTGGGTTGGACATCCCAGACATTCCTGGAGATGATCAGGCCAGTGCTGGTTTGGCCACTGTCCACTAAGGCAGTTTCTTTCATTTGACCCTTTTATATCTCATGGGGATGGTTTTTCCTGTTCAAAACCTATGCTGTGTATGGTAAGTTTCCTTGTTTTTTTGGTCATGCTGCATGGCACATGGGATCTTAGTTCCTCAACCAGGGATCGAACCTGCACCTCCTGCAGTGGAACCATGGAGTCTTAATCATTAGAACCATCAGGGAAGTCCGTGTATATGGTAAGTTTCTATTCCAGAGGTTGGCACACTTTTTTTAATGGGTTAGATAGTAAACATTTCACCTTTTTCAGGTCAAATAATCTGTCACAATGACTCATTTCTGATATTCCATCACAGAAGCTGCTAGAGAGAGTAGTATGTGAACATACGGGTGTGGCTGTATTCCCATAAAACTTCATTTACAGAAATGGGCTGTATTACTCTGCTTGGGTTGCCATAACAAAATGCCTGAGAATTCATAGCTTAAACAATAGAAATTTACTTTTTCACAATTCTGAGGCTGGAAGGTTAAGATCAAGGTGCAAGAAAATTAGATTTCTGGCAAGAACCCTCTTCCTGGCTTGAAGACAGCTCTGTCTTCATATGGCCCTTCCTTTGTGGGTGCACAGAGGGCATCTCTCTTATAAGGAGAGCAATCCCATCTGACCAGGGCCCTACCCCCATGATCTCATCTAATTCTAATTACCTCTCAAAGTCCCCACCTCCAAATGCCATCAATGTTGAGGCATAGAGTTTCAACACACAAATTGGCAAGGAGACAAAATTTACCTCATAACGTGTGTTGGGTGAGATTTGGCCTGAAAGGCTGTAGTTTCTGACCTCTGTTCTATTTTATCAAAATTCAATGACTTTTACATTATGAAATCAATCCCCTGCACCCAATCTTTCCTCTTCAGGTATATGAGAGATGCAAGCTACCAACAGTTTGGAACATACACTTTTTGAAGAATACTACAGGATTTCCCTGGTGGTCCAGTGGCTGCCTGCCAACAACGGGGACACTGGTTTGATCCCCTGGCCCAGGAAGATCCCACATACCTTGGAGCGACTAATTCAGTGTGCTGCAACTACTGAACCTGTGCAACCTAGAGCCCATGCTTCACAATAAGACAAGCCACCACAATGAGAAGCCCATGCACCACAACTAGGGAAGGCTCACTGCAGCAACAGAGACCCAGTGCAACCAAAAACAAACAAACTAATATATAAAAAAGAAAGGTCTGTGGTTAAACGACATGCACTCATCTGCCAGAGCACCACGATTGCAACTAGCTGTTGAACAACCATCAACAGGAAGATACTGGAACCCATCGAAAAAAGATACGCCACATCCAAGGACAAAGGAGAAGCCACAACAAAGTGGTAGGCACGATCATGATGAAATCAAATCCTATACTCATCAGTGGGTGACCCACAAACAGGAGAACAGTAACACCAAAGAAGTTCTCTCACTGTTGTGAAGGATCTAGGCCCCACATCAGGCTCCCCAGTCTGGGGATCCGGCCAAGGGACTGGGAATCCCTAGGGAATCTGACTTTGAAGACTACCAAGGGGGAAACAGAGACTCTTGGAAGGCACAAGCAAAATCTTGTGTGCATCATGACCCAGGGACAAGGAGCAGTGACCCCACAGGAGATTGAGCCAGACTTACCTGTGAGTGTTTGAGCATCTCCTGCAGGGGCATGGGTTGGCAGTGGCCCACCACAAGGAGAGGAGCACTGGGAGCAGCAGTCCTGGGAGATGTGTGTCAGCATAAATCCTCTTGGAGGTCAACAATAGCCCTACCATAGAACCTTTAGACTCCAGTACTGGGTGGCCTCAGGCCAAAGGACAAGAAGGGGGTGCAGCCCCAGCCATCAGCAGATAACTGGATCAAAGTTTTACTGAGCTCAGCCCTGCCCACCAGAGCAAGACCCAGTTTTCCCCACAGCCAGTTCCTCCCAACAGGAAGCTTGCACAAGCTTCTTATCTTTATCTACCAGAGGGCAGACAGAAGAAATAAGTACTACAATCCCATCAGCCTCCAAAACTAATACCACAATCACAGAAAGCTACCCCAAATAAAAGAAACAGGATTATGTCCCAGATAAAGGACCAAGATAAAGTGAAAGTGAAAGTGAAGTCACTCAGTCTGACTCTTTGCAATCCCAAATCCCTGGTGGACTGTAGCCCACCAGGCTCCTCCATCCATGGGATTTTCCAGACAAGAATACTGGAGTGGGTTGCCATTTCCTTCTCCAGGAGATCTTCCCAAACCAGGGATCGAACCCCGAGTCTCCCACATTGTAGGCAGACCTTTACCTTTACCTTCTAAGCCACCAGGGAAGTCCAATATAAAAGCAAAAGGATTATGTCCCAGATGAAGGAACAAGATAAATCCCCAGAAAAAACAACTAAATTAAGTGGAGATAGGCAATCTCCCAGAAAAATAATTCAGAATAATGATAGTGAAAATCATCCAGGATCTTGGAAAATGAATGGAGAAGATGCAAGAAATGTTTACCAAAGACCAAGAAGAACTAAAGAACAAACAAATGAATAATACACTAGAAAGAATCCATAGCAAAATAAGTGAGGCAGAAAGAACTGATAAGTGACCTGGAAGATAGAATAGTGGAAATCAATGCTACAAAACAGAATATAGAAAAAATAATGAAAAGAAATGAAATCAGACCTTTGGGACAACATTACATGCACCATTGTTTGCATTATATGGGTCTCATAAGAAGAAGAAAGAGAGAAAGGACCTGAGAAAATATCTGAGGAGATAATAGATAAAACTTCCCCAACATGGGAAAGGAAATAGTCAACCAAGTCCAGAAGGACAGAGAGTCCCAGGCAGGATAAACCTAAAGAGGAACACAGTGAGACACATAGTTATTAAACTGATAAAAACTAAAGACAAATTTTTAAAAGAAACAAGGAAAAAAAGACAACATACAAGGGAAAACCCAAAAGGTTATCAGCTGACTTCTCAACACAAACTCTACTAGCCAGAAGGGATTGGCACGATATATTCCAAGTGATGAAAGGGAAGAATGTACAACTAAGAATATTCTACCTAGCAAGATTCTCATTCAGATTTGATGGAGAAATCAAAAGCTTTCCAGACAAGCAAAAGTTAAGAGAATTCAGCACCACTAAACCAGTTTTACAACAAATGCTAAAGAAACTTCTCTAGGCAGGACACAGAAAAGATCTACAAAAAATAAACCCAAAACAATTAACAAAATGGTAATAGGATCATATATATCAATAATTACCATAAATGTATTAAATGCACCAACCAAAAGACACAGACTGGTTGAGTGGATACAAAAACAAGACCCATATATAGGTTATCTTCAGGAGACCTACCTCAGACCTATGGACGCTTACAGACTGAAAGTAAGGGAATGGGAGAAGGTATTTCATGCAAATGGAAACCATAAGAAAGCTGGAGTAGCAATACTGATATTAGGCAAAATAGACTTTAAAACAAAGACTGTTATAAGAGACAAAGGACACTACACAACAGTCAAGGATTAAGTCCAAAAAAAAAAAAAAAAAAAGATGTAACAAATATACATGCATCCAACATAGGAGTACCACAACATTTAAGGCAAATACTAACAACATAAAGGGAGAAATTGACAGCAGCACAAGAATACCGAGGGACTTTAATACCCCACTTTCATCAATGGACAGATCATCCGGACAGAAAATCAGTAAGGAAAAACAGGCTTTAAATGACACTTTTAGATGAGTTGGACTCAATTGATATTTATAGAGCATCCATCCAAAAGCAACAGACTACACATTTTTCTCAGGTACACATGGAACATTCTCCAGGATTGACCACATGCTGGGCCACACAGTGGGCCTTGGTAAATTTAAGAAAATTGAAATCATATCACGCATCTTTTCTGATCACAACACTCTGAGAGTAGAAATAAACTACAAGAAAAAAACTCCAAGAAACACAAACATATGTAGGCCAAACAACATGCTACTAACGAACCACTGGATCACTGAGGAAATCAAAGGAGAAATTAAAAAAATGGGCATTAGACCTGAATAGACATTTCTCTAAAGAGGACATACAGATGGCCAGTAGGCACATGAAAAGATGTTCAATACTGCTAGTTATTAGAGAAATTCAAGTCAAAACTACAATGAGATACCATCTCATATTGGTCAGAATAGCTATCACCAAAGAATCCACAGACAACAAATGCTGAACAGGGTGTGGTGAGAAGGGAACCCTCCTGCACTGTTGGTGGGAATGTAAACTGGTACAGCCACTATGGAGTACAGTATGGAGGTTCAGGAAGGGCGGCCATGAGGAGATACCCTCATCCAAGGTAAGGAACAGTGGCTGCGCTTTGCTGGAGCAGCCGTGAAGAGATACCCCACATCCAAGGTAAGAGAAACCCAAGTAAGATGGTAGGTCTTGTGAGAGGGCATCAGAGGGCAGACACACGGAAACCATAATCACAGAAAACTAGTCAATCTGATCACATGGACCATGGACATGTGACAATGGACCATGACATGGACAATGGTCTCTTGTCTAACTCAATGAACCTAAGCCATGCTGTGTGGGGCCACCCAAGATGGGTGGGCCATGGTGGAGAGGGTTGACATAAGGTGGTCCACTGGAGAAGGGAACGGAAAACCACTTCAGTATTCTTGCCTTGAGAACCCCATGAACAGTATGAAAAGGCAAAATGATAGAATACTGAAAGAGGAACTCCCCAGGTTGGTAGGTGCCCAATATGCTACTGGAGATCAGTGGAGAAATAACTCCAGAAAGAATGAAGAGATGAAGCCAAAGCAAAAACAATACCCAGCTGTGGATGTGACTGGTGATAGAAGCAAGGTCCAATGCTGTAAAGAGCAATATTGCATAGGAACCTGGAATGTCAGGTCCATGAATCAAGGCAAATTGGAAGTGGTCAAACAAGAGATGGCAAGAGTGAACGTCGACATTCTAGGAATCAGCGAACTAAAATGGACTGGAAGGGGTGAATTTAACTCAGATGACCATTATATCTACTACTGTGGGCAGGAACCCCTTAGAAGAAATTGAGTAGCCATCATGGTCAACAAGAGTCTGAAATGCAGTACTTGGATGCAATCTCAAAAATGACAGAATGGTCTCTGTTCATTTCCAAGGCAAACCATTCAATATCACAGTAATCCAAGCCTATGCCCCAACCAGTAATGCTGAAGTAGCTGAAGTTGAACGGTTCTATGAAGACCTACAAGACCTTTTAGAACTAACACCCAAAAAAGATATCCTTTTCATTATAGGGGACTGGAATGTAAAAGTAGGAAGTCAAGAAACACCTGGGGTAACAGACAAATTTGGTCTTGGAATACAGAATAAAGCAGGGCAAAGGCTAATAGAATTGTGCCAAGAGAACGCACTGGTCATAGCAAACACCCTCTTCCAACAACACAAGAGAAGACTCTACACATGGACATCACGAGATGGACAACACCGAAATCAGATTGATTATCTTCTTTGCAGCCAAAGATGGAGAACCTCTATACAGTCAGCAAAAAACAAAACTGGGAGCTGACTGTGGTTCAGATCATGAACTTCTTATTGCCAAATTCAGACTTAAATTGAAAAAGTAGGGAAAACCACTAGACCATTCAGGTATGACCTAAATCAAATCCCTTATGATTATACAGTGGAAGTGAGAAAGAGATTTAAGGGACCAGATCTGATAGATAGAGTGACCGATATGGATGGAGGTTCATGACATTGTACAGGAGACAGGGATCAAGACCATCCCCATGGAAAAGAAATGCAAAAAGCAAAATGGCTGTCTGGGGAGCCCTTACAAATAGCCAGGGGAAAAAAGAGAAGTGAAAAGCAAAGGAGACAAAGAAAGATATAAGAATCTGAATGCAGAGTTCCAAAGAATAGCAAGGAGAGATAAGAAAGGCTTCCTCAGCGATCAGTGCAAAGAAATAGAGGAAAACAACAGAATGGGAAAGACTAGAGATCTCTTTAAGAAAATTAGAGATACCAAGGGAACATTTCATGCAAAGATGGGCTCAATAAAGGACAGAAATGGTATGGACCTAACAGAAGCAGAAGATATTAAAAGATGGCAAGAATACACAGAAGACTGTACAAAAAAGATCTTCATGACCAAGATAATCCTGATGGTGTGATTACTCACCTAGAGCCAGACATCCTGGAATGTGAAGTCAAGTTGGCCTTGGAAGCATCACTATGAACAAAGCTAGTGGAGGTGATGGAATTCCAATGGAGCTATTTCAAATCCTGAAAGATGATGCTGTGAAAGTGCTGCACTCAATATGCCAGCAAATTTTGAAACTCAGCAGTGGCCACAGGACTGGAAAAGGTCAGTTTTCATTCCGATCCCAAAGAAAGGCAATGCCAAAGAATGCTCAAACTACCGCACAATTGCACTCATCTCACACGCTAGTAAAGTAATGCTCAAAATTCTCCAAGCCAGGCTTCAGCAATATGTGAACTTCCAGATGTTCAAGCTGGTTTTAGAAAAGGCAGAGGAACCAGAGATCAAATTGCCAACATCCAATGGATCATTGAAAAAGCAAGAGAGTTCCGGAAAAACATCTATTTCTGCTTTACTGACTATGCCAAAGCCTTTGAGTGTGTGGATCACAATAAACTGTGGAAAATTCTTCAAGAGATGGGAATACCAGACCACCTGACCTGCCTCTTAAGGAACCTATATGCAGGTCAGGAAGCAACATGGAACAACAGACTGGTTCCAAATAGTAAAAGGAGTATGTCAAGGCTGTATATTGTCACCCTGCTTATTTAACTTATATGCAGAGTACATCATAAGAAATGCTGGGCTGGAAGAAGAACAAGCTGGAATCAAGACTGCTGGGAGAAATATCAATAACATCAGATATGCAGATGACAGCACCCTTATGGCAGAAAGTGAAGAGGAACTAAAAAGCCTCTTGATGAAAGTGAAAGAGGAGAGTGAAAAAGTTGGCTTAAAGCTCAACATTCAGAAAACGAAGATTATGGCTTCTGGTCCCATCACTTCATGGGGAATAGATAGGTAACAATGGAAACAGTGTCAGACTTTATTTTTTTGCGCTACAAAATCACTGCAGATGGTGATTGCACCCATGAAATTAAAAGGCGCTTACTCCTTGGAAGGAAAGCTATGACCAACCTAGATAGCATATGACCCTGCAATCCCACTCCTGGGCATATATCTAGAGAACATCATGGCCCCAAAAGATACATGCACCCCAATGTTCATTGCAGCACTGTTTACAAGAGCTAAGACATGGAAGCTAAGACATGTCTACCAACAGAGGAATGAATAAACAAGATGTGGTACATCTATACAATGGAGTATCACTCAGCCATTAAACAGAATGAAATAATACCATTTGCAGCAACATGGATGGACCTAGACAGTGTCATACTGAGTGAAATAAGTCAGACAGGGAAGGAGGAGGATAGTTAGGGACTCTGGGAAGGTCAGGTACACACTGCTGTATTTAAAATGGGATAACCAACAAAGACATATTGTATAGCACATGGGCCTCTGCTCAATGTTATGTGCCAGTATGGATGAGAGGAGGGTTTGGGGAGGGGGCAATGGATACATGTATATGTATGGCTGAGTCCTTTCACTGTTAACCTGAAATGATCACATTTTTAATCAACTATACCCCAATACAAAATGCTTTTGTTTGAAAAAAAAAATAAAAAAAGAATGGTCTGTATGTCTTAGGAAAAAAAAAAAAGAATATCATAAAGGAGCTCTCTGGGTTCCATGGATGTCAAGGCTCCTTTACCAAAGATTCTGTTAGCTTTACAGGATTTACAGAATCTAGCATATTCAAAAGCAGAGACATTACTTTGCCAACAAAGGTCTGTCTAGTCAAGGCTATGGTTTTTCCTGTGGTCATGTATGGATGTGAGAGGACTGTGAAGAAGGCTGAGCACCGAAGAATTGATGCTTTTGAACTGTGGTGTTGGAGAAGACTCTTGAGAGTCCCTTGGACTGCAAGGAGATCCAACCAGTCCATTCTGAAGGAGATCAGCCCTGGGAGTTCTTTGGAAGGAATGATGCTAAAGCTGAAACTCCAGTACTTTGGCCACCTCATGTGAAGAGTTGACTCACTGGAAAAGACTCTGATGCTGGGAGAGATTTGGGGCAGGAGGAGAAGGGGACAACAGAGGATGAGATGGCTGGATGGCATCGCTGACTCGATGGATGTGAGTCTGGGTGAACTCCGGGAGTGGTGTTGGACAGGGAGGCCTGGCGTGCTGCGATTCATGGGGTCGCAGAGTCAGACACGACTGAGCGACTGAACTGAACTGAACTGATCTATATTTTAAACACTTTTAAATTGAACTGTCTCTATAGAAAATATATTTTTAACAGCATACACAAACTTTGCAGATGGCTTGGAATCCATGGGGGTGCAGACACAGCTTGAAGGGAAAATGAGAAAAGGTGAAGTTGGAGCCACTACCTGAATACTGTTTCTAGCACAAGCAGGATGCAAGTTAGTTGAGCAAGACTTCCATTTAGTTAACCTATAGTTCTGTTATATTTAAAGCCAAAACCCTATTCCAGGGTCCTTTCTTCAGTGTGTCCAATATAACCAGAAGTCACCTCAGTTGTGTAAGAAGACACTTTAGTTTTAGCGGGTTATGTCTTCTGTAATATCCATATTTTAACTGTGGTGAATCGAGATAATTGCTTGGGCTTCATTGTTCTTACTTTCCGTTTTCAAGGGAACCTCTTAAGGTACAGTATAAATATTGATGTAGTAACTTGTTTCCCCTCTGAGCATAATTATAGTTTTCTAGAGGTACTTTCAGGAATTTTCTGGTTTTCTAAGCCTTCTTAAATACATCATAGTTGAGAAGGAAAAAGTCAATAATTTGGTTTTCTTCAGAAAATACCATTTTCAAATGCATTTATATTGCCAAAGAGATACTGTAGGAGTTAAAGTGGCAACATCATTTACAAAGAAGATATTTGATAATATGAGGGGCTATTGTTCAGCTCTTTCTCTGATGCATTATTTTTTGACCTACTAAAATGTTCACTTGGGCTCAAAAATCCCATTCATGGCTGTTGGCAAACACAATGGGAAATATTTGATCATAAGCTAAGCAAAGGAGTTTCAATAATAAAGTGAACTTGTTGGTCATTTTACCAATGAACATCATCTGGGAAGAATTATACTCACTGCAATGTAAAGAAATATTACTGGGCTAAGTGCCAGAGATCAGGGTATTGCATTAATTTCTCCCATCAAGTTCTGGGTCTTAAAGAAGGCTTGATCTTCTCTTTATAGACCCCAGTTCCTTGTCTATGAAATGGGGTGGAGGAAGCTGAGGTGAATAAAGTCCAAGGTTCATTTTGCTTCTGACATAATTCTTTATCCAGTGGAAAGAACATGAATGCTGGAATCCAACAGACCTAGACTAGAATGCTTGCTGGAGAAAACTGAACAATGCCTTTAACATTTAACTTCTCTAAGCAATAGTTTATCCTCTTGAAAAGAGAAAACTATACCATTAAAAAATATAAATATATTTTTATATAAAAAATGAGTTATTTTTATAACTCATTATAAAATAACTCAGAGTTAAAAAAAATAAAAATGAAGATTAAGAGGATGATGCATGCAAAGCACCTATGACCATACTAGCCCACAGTATATGCCTAAGAAACTTATAACTCAGAGTTAAAAAAAAAAAAAAAAAAGAAGATTAAGAGGATGATGCATGCAAAGCACCTATGACCATACTAGCCCATAGTATATGCCTAGAAACATCAACTTCCTGGGCTTGAGGGTTTTTCTATTTTTTGTCTATTTGTTTGTTAACTAAAAATGCATAGCTACAATGGAGAAGTTATAGAGAGAACTGGGAGGAAAATTCAAGATGACTCTGGACTATCTTATCTTGTAGTACTCCAAATAAGAAGTGCTCAAAAAAGGATGGGGCATGTTGAAAGGACACAAAAATCAATCTTTCAGTGGACAGCTGGAGCAGTTTGAACAACAAAAGTAACAAAGGTACTATATATTAGAATCCATGGAATAAAGTGAATACCCATAAGCTCATACTGATATAAATTATTTAAAATAAATATTTGGAAGAGAAGGGTCAGCTCTTCCTTACAAAATAATTCCAAGTAATACATGCAGAAGAGAGAAACAGAAATTAAGATTGCATGAGCACATGTTAGGAGTTTCCCAGGTGGCACTAGTGGTAAAGAATCTGCCTGCCAATGCAGAAGACATAGAGATGCAAGTTTGATCCCTGGGTCAGGAAGCGCCCCTGGAGGAGGGCACGGCAGCCTACTCCAATATTCTTGCCTGGAGAATCCCATGGACAGCAGAGCCTGATGGGCTACAGTCCAAAAACTAAGATCATGGCAGCCAGTCCCATCATTTCATGGGAAATAGATGGGAAAAAAATAGAAACAGTGACAGACTTTATTTTCATAGGCTCCAAAATCACTGCAGACAGTGACTGAAGCCATGAAATTAAAAGATGCTTGCTCCTTGGAAAAAAAGCTATGACAAACCTAGACAGTATATTAAAAAAAAAAAGAGAGAGAGAGAGACATCCCTTTGCCAACAAAGGTCTGTATAGTCAAACTATGGTTTTTCCAGTAGTCATGTATGAATATGAGAGCTGGGCCATAAGGATGGCTGAGCATTGAAGAATTGATGCTTTTCAACTGTGGTGACTCTAGAGAAGACTCTTGAGAGTCCCTTGACTGCAAGGAGATCCAACCAGTCAATCCTATAGGAAATTAGTCCTGAATATTCACTGGAAGGACTGATGCTGAAGCTGAAACTCCAAATCTTTGGTCACCTGATGCAAAGAACTGACTCATTTGGAAAGACCCTGATGCTGGGGAAGATTGAAGGCAGGAGATGTGGGTGGCAGAGGATGAGATGGTTGGATGGCATCATCAACTCAATGGACATGAGTTTGAGAAAACTCTGGGAGATAGTGAAGGACAGGGAAGCCTGGCTTGCTGTAGTCCATGGGGTTGAAAAGAGTCAGACATGACTGAGCAACTGAACAACAACCCACTGGTAGATGCTAAAATTACTGAACAAAGTTTGAGGAGAACGAGGATATTTGTAGAGTTTCAAATTATCTTCTTTAAATAATGTATTAGTTAACAAGGGAGAAACAGTCATTTTACAGTGGAGAAGCCCAGAAAACCATTTAATTAAGTGGTTAAAGCTAACATTACCAGCAACAAGACATCACACATCCCTTGATGTGATGCACAGAGAAGTGACGGCATATCCCTTCTGAGCATTCTTGTTCCCTCATTCTGATCATAAGAAGACATCAGACCAACCTAAAATGAGGGACAATGTACAAAAAGCTGACCAATCCTCTTCAAAACAGTTAAGACTCCAAAAGACACACGTACACCAATGTTCATAGCAGTACTATTCACAATGGCCAAGACATGAAACAACTCCACTGACAGATGAATGGGTAAAGAAGATGTGGTATACATACTAGGGTACAAAATAAGTCTCAATAATGTTTGAGACATTATCTCAAACATCTTTTCTGATCACAACAGCATGAAACTAGAAATCAATCACAGAGGGCGGGGTGGGGGGAGGGCAGAGAAAAAACAATTACATGGAGACTAAAGAACATACTACTAAAAATACCACAATAGGTCAACAATGAAATCAAAGAGAAAATAAAAATACCTTGAGAAAAATGACAATGAAAACGCAACCATAGAGCATCTATCAGAAGGTTATGGAAGTACTTCTTAGAGGGAAGTTCATAGCAATGCGGCCCTTTGTCAAACAACAAGAAAAATTTCAAATAAACAACCTAACTTACCACTTAAAAGAATTAGAAAAGGAAGTACAAACAAAACCAAAAGTCAGTAGAAGGAAGAAAATAAAGATCAGAGAGAAATTAAATAGATTAAAAATGACAGGAAAAAAATCCATAAAACCAAGAGCTGGTTTTTTGAAAGGATAAACAAGATTGACAAACCTCTGGCCAGGCTCACAAAGAAAAGAGAGAGAACTCGAATAAAGATAAAAAGTGAAAAACGAGAAATCTCAACCAATCCTGCAGAAATACGTAAAACCATAGGGAATACTGTGAATAATTTATATGTCAACAAATTTGACAACCTAGAAGAAATTGACAAGTTTCTAGAAACATACAGTCCATCAAAATTGAATCAAGAAGAAATAGATAATTTGTACAGACTGATCACTAGAAGTGAAATAGAATGAGTAATTTAAAAGCTCCCCACAAACAAAAGTCCAGGACCAGATGGCATCACAGGTGAGTTCCATCAAAAAAAGAAGAACTGATACCAATCCTTTTCAAAAAACTGAAGATGAGGGAATACACCCAAGGACATTCTATGAAACCATCATCACCCTGATTCCAAAACTAGACAAGACTTCACTAAAAAATAAAAAATTACAGGCCCGTATCTTTGATGAATATAGATGCAAAAATTCTCAACAATAGCCAGCTAAACCAGCAACACATTAAAAAGGTCATACACCATGACCAAGTGGGATTCATCCCAAGTTCATCAAGGATAGTTCAACATATGCAAATCAATGAGATGCACTAGCTAAACAAAAGACAAAAACCACACGATCATCTCAATAGATACAGAAAAAGCATTTGACATCATTCAACACCTTCATGATAAAAAAAACTTACCAAAGTGGGTATAGACAGAACATATCTCTAAATAATAAAAACTACTTATGAAAAACCCACAACCAATACAGTACTCTACAGTGAAAAGCTGAAAGCCTTCTTGTTAAAATCTGAAACAAGTCAAGGATGCCCACTCTCACCTCTTCTATTTGACATAAAACTAGAGGTCCTAGTCACAGCAATCAGACAAAAAAAAAAAAAAGAAGAAGAAGAAGAAATAAAAGGTATCCAAATTAGAAGACAAGAGGTAAAACTGTTGTTGTATGCAGATGACAATGATATCATATAGAGAAAACCCTAAAGACTTCACACACAAACTGTCAGAACTGATAAATTCAGAAAGGTAGCAGGATGCAAGACTGACATACAGAAATTAGTTGCATTTCTTTACACCAACAATGAAATACCAGAAATGGAATTTAAAAATCAATACCTTTCAAAATCTAACTCTAAACAATAAAATACTTAGGAACAAACCAGACCAAGGAGGTGAAAGACTTATATGTTGAGAACTATAAAACATTAATAAACTGAAGATGAGTCAAAGAAATAGAAAGATATCCCATATTCTCAGATTGGAAGAAGACAGTTAAAATTATATTATCTAAAGCAATTCACAGATTTAATGTGAATCCTATCAAATTACCCATGACATTTGTTCTATTCATGAAGTGTGCGTGGTCAGTCATGGCCCACTCTTTGCAATCCCATCAACTGTAGCTGGCCAGGCTCCTCTGTTCATGGAATTTTCCAGACAGGAATACTGGAGTGGGTTTCTATTTCCTTCTTCAGGGGATCTTCCCCACTAAGGGACTGAACTCACATCTCCTACATTGCAGGTGTATTCTTTACTGCTAAGCCACTGAGGAAGCCTTCTATTCATGGAACTAGAACAAATAACCCTAAAATTCATCCGTTAAGTTCAGTTGCTCAGTCGTGTGCGACTCTTTGCAACCCCAGGAACTGCAGCATGCCAGGCCTCCCTGTCCGTCACCAACTCCCAGAGTCCACCCAAACCCATGTCCATTGAGTCTGTGATGCCATCCAACCATCTCAACCTCTGTTATCCCCTTCTCCTCCTGCCCTCAATCCTTCCCAGCATCAGGGTCTTTTCAAATGAGGCATCTCTCTGCATCAGGTGGCCAAAGTATTGGAGTTTCAGCTTTAGCATCAGTCCCTCCAATGAACACCCAGGACTGATCTCCTTTAGAATGGACTGGTTGGATCTCCTTGCAGTCCAAGGGACTCTCAAGAGTCTTCTCCAACACCACAGTTCAAAAGCATCAATTCTTTAGCACTCAGCTTTCTTTATAGTCCAACTCTGACATCCACTCATGACCACTGGAAAAACCATAGCCTTGACTAGACAGAACTTTGTTGGCAAAGTAATGTCTCTGCTTTTTAATATGCTGTCTAAGTAGGTCATAACTTTCCTTCCAAGGAGCAAGCATCTTTTAATTTCATGGCTGCAATCACCATCTGCAGTGATTTTTGAGGCCAGAAAAATAAATCAGCCATTGTTTCCAATGTTTCCCCATCTATTTGCCATGAAGTGATGGGACCAGATGCCATGATCTTAGTTTTCTGAATGTTGAGCTTCAAGCCAACTTTTTCACTCTCCTCTTTCACTTTCATCATATGGGACCATAAAAGACCCAGAATTACCAAATCAGTCCTGAGAAAATTAGAGCAAATCAGGAGGCAGGTAATACTACAAAGCCACAGTAACCAAAACAGCATAATACTGGTACAAAACAGATATATGGATCAATGGAACACAGAACTCAGAAATAAAGCAACAAACCTGTGGTCAATTAACCCTCAACAAAGGAGGCAAGAATATACATTGGGGAAAAGAAAGTCTCTTCAGCAAGTGGTGTTAGAAAAGTTGGACAGCCACATGCACATCAATGAAGTTAGAACACACCTTCGCACCATACACAAAAGTAAACTCAAAATGGATTAAAAACTTAAACATAAGATGTGGCATTATAAAACTCCTAGAGGAAAGCATAAGTAAAACATTCTCTGACATAAATCGTACCAATGTTTTCTTAGGTCAGTCTTCCAAGGCAATAGAAATAAAAGCAAAAATAAACAAATGGGACCTAATCAAACTTACAAGCTTTTATACAGCAAAAGAAACCATAAACAAAATAAAAAGACAACCTACAGACTGGTAGAAAATATCTGCAAATGATGTGACTAACAAGGGCTTAATTTCTAAAATATACAAACAGCTCATACAACTTGATGACAACAAAAACAACCCCATCAAAAAATGGGCAGAAGAGCTAAATAGACATTTCTCCAAAGAAGACATACAGATGGCCAATAGGCACATGAAAAGATGCCTGCTGCTGCTGCTGCTAAGTCACTCCAGTTGTGTCCAACTCTGTGCGACCCCAGAGACGGCAACCCACCAGGCTCCCCCGTCCCAGGGATTCTCCAGGCAAGAACCCTGGAGTGGGTTGCCATTTCCTCCTCCAATGCATGAAAGTGAAAAGTGAAAGTGAAGTCGCTCAGTTGTGTCTGACTCTTCAAGACCCCATGGACTACAGCCCACCAGGCTCCTCCATCCATGGGATTTTCCAGGCAAGAGTGCTGGAGTGGGGTGCCATTGCCTTCTCTAGATAAGATGCCTAATACCACTCATTATTAGAGACATGCAAGTCAAAACTACAATGAGGTATTACCTCACTCTGGTTAGAATGGTTATCATTAAAAAGTCTACAAATAATAAATGTTGGAGAGGATGTGGAGAAAAGGGAATCTTCCTGCACTGTTGGTAGGAATGTAAATTGGTACAGCCACTGTGGAAAACAGTATGAAGTTTCCTCAGAAAACTAAAAGTAGAGTTATATATGATCCAGCAATCTCACTCCTGTGTGCATATTCAGACAAAACTATAATTCAAAAAGATAAGCACACCCCTATGTTCACAGTAGCACTAGTTAGAATAGCCAAAATATAAAAACAATCTAGATGGGCATTCACAGATGAATGGATTAAGGAGATGTGGTACACATATACAATGGAACATTACTCAGCCATAAAAGAGAAGGAAATAATGCCATCTGCAGCAACACAGATGGACCTAGAGATGATCAGATTAGTGAAATCAGAAAGAGACAAATCCCATATGACATCACTTATATGTGGAATCTAAAAGGTGACAGAAATGAACCTATTTATGAAACAGACTCACAGACACAGAGAACAGGCTTGTGGCTAAAAGGGAGGCGGCTGGGGAATGGATGGAACGGGAAGTCGGGGTTAGCAGATGTAAACTTTTATATACAGAAGAGACAGATAAATAACAAAGTCCTACTGTAGACCACAGAGAATTATATTCAATATCCTCTGGTAAACCATAATGGAAAAGAATATTTAAAAAGGAATGTATATATGTTTAAAAAAGAGAAGAGACAAACACAAAATGGAATATTACCAGCCGTTAAAAAGAATGAAATAATACTACTTTTTGGCAACATGGATGGAACTAGAGATTTATCATACTAAGTGAAGTAAGTTATAGAGAGGCAAGTACCATAAGGACATCACTTATATGTGGAAATCTAAAAACCAGTACAAATGAACTTATTTACAAAACAGAAACAGACTCACCGACAGAAAACAAAGTTATGATTACCAAAGGGGAAGGGGAGAGGGAAAATTAGGAGCATGGGATTAACAGATGCGTACTACTATATATAAACCAGGATTTACTGCATAGCACAGGGAACGATATCAATATCTTGTAATAAAGTATAACGGAAAATAGTTGAAAAAAGAATACACACACACATATATATAACCGAATGACTTTGCTGTATTCCTGAAATTAACACAATCAACTGTATTTCAATGAAAAAGGAAACTGTTAAGATCACAAAAGACAAAGAAAGGATGAGGAACTGGTAACTGAGATTAGAGGAGAATATGGAGACATGACCATGAAATGCAAAGTGGGATCCTAGAGAGGATACTGGAATAGAAAAAGGAAAAATGAATGGAATCCAATACTAACCGTGGTTGAATTAATAGTATGGCACCAATGTTAATTTCTTAGTTTTGATCATGGTACCATGGTGATGCCAGTTATTATTATTAGCAGAAGCTGGGCAAACGGTATATGGAAACCCTCTACTACTTTGGCAGCCTTTCTACAAGTCTCAAATTATTTCAAAATAGAAAGTTTTCATAGAAGATACTAGTATGGATGAGGGAGAAGTCTATAACATTTTTCTATGTTCTACCCAAACAAATGCTTCAGTGAAACATGACTGACCACTGTTCATGCTGATAACCAATACAGTGAGTGTGTTTATCTATGTAGGTGACAGATGTGGCCCCAAATATCTGTGTTCTTTGATTACTTCCTTCCCACCTCAAAGACCTTGATGGCTCCAGAAATGACTATTTTTCAGTGTGATGGGCTTGAGGGAAGATTACTGGTGGGGGTAGGGGGGTGGTTGGGGGGGTGGTTTTCCTTCTATTCCAACGTTCCCTCAATTGGTGCAACTCCTGGCTTCCCTAGACCTCAAATCTCTTTTCCGCAAAGGAGGCAGAGTGACATATCTGACCAGTTAACTTAGGAAGAATAAACCGGGCACATGCTGCTCATCCTCTTCCTTGTCCCTCATAGCAAATAGGTGTTCTGCCCTGCTCCCCAGGGCAAGAAACTTCCCTCCCTGGCTTTGTTTGACTGGGTAAACCAGCTAATTTGAAGGAGCTAATTTAGAAACCTGTTTGACTTTTGCCCCAAAGCTAGTGTCTCCAACCTAGTCTTTCTCGGTAACAATGGTGATGTTTTGGGCCTTCTTTGCCTAGTTCCTTTATTTCTCAGTTTGCTCAGAACCTGGGTAAGAAAGAAGGCTGATAACCCTTGGGCGCCCTCTAAACCCCACCAGGTTCTATCTGACCCAGTTTACATAGTGTTCTAGAACTTAACTCTACAGTGATTCTCTGCAGGACGGGGAAGTACTTTCCAACTCATCTTCTGCTCCAAATAGCTTCTGGACCTTGAGAATCAGAAACAAAAACCACTTAACATTGCTTTTGTTGAGTGAGTCGAGCTGAATGGATCCTCTTCACCTCCACACATATATACTGATACATGCAATTGTGGGGAGTCCCAGAGAGTGTGGGACTACAGTTCTACTATGACCTACTTGCTATAAGCATGCTTTCAAACCACATGAGTTAGTTCCCTAATTTTCTCACTTTAGTCTCTGCCCCAATGTAAAGCATGCATCTTCTCTTCTCTATGGACTATCATTCATGCATCTTTTCCTCTGCTCTCTTTGCTGGTACAGAGATGGAAATTCCTAAAGACAGCCTTTAATAGCCCATTACTTTTCACCCCATGTTATATAATTTAGTTTTAAAGTCGAACTTCAATGGCAAACTGCTGCTTGTGTGAATGCCCATCTGGGAGTAAGACTAATCTTCCCCTACTCGAAAAATAACCAACACTTACTGCACTGGAGTTATGATTACATTACAATAAATATTCCATGCAGGACTAGGAACAGCTCCTCAAAGAAAAATGCTTGGAAACGGGTAATTGGAATGAACTATATGCATTTTCAGTGAGTTTTGAAAGAAACTGGGAGAAAAAAGATCTTCGATTTGTTCTCAAGTATTTTTTTTTTTTTCCCTTAAAGAATACCATGCAAGAAAGTTTGATAGTCTGCATTCTAATGGGGACATCTTGGGAAGAAGAGGCTCATCCATATGAACTTGTGCCTCGTTACTGCCATGATGGGCACCATTCATCAGACATAAAGGCAGGAGGAGAGCTGGGAGGTAGACTTTTCCTGGACAGCTCTGTATTCTGACTCCTAAGTACTTTTCCTTTGCTGTGGATGTGAATATTTTAAAATCCAAAGAAGCCACCCTCCACTGGAGCTGCAGATTACCACAGGAACCAAACAAGAATGCTAACAGTCCATTTTTTAAAGGCCTAAAAGAAAGAGGAAGTGACAAAGTCTGCACGGTACATCCGTCCTGATGCCCAGGCATCCTCCCATCCTGGGCTAGTTGGTGGAACCAGAAATTGAGGGGAGCCCCAAAGCACCCCTCTGACCCCCAAGAGTAAAAACAAATGTGTCTGTTTGAACAACAGCCAACAACAACAGTCGTCAAGAAAACAGACGTGAAACAAGATAACGCAAGGACCTTCTTTTTCCTCATAATAGGATGCGTTAACTTCATTATTCAGAAGCCTTTGATTTTGTTGTTGAGTTTAATTTTCAAGGCTGTTAACCACTGATGCCAACTTAATTATGGCACACAAGCAACCCACCCATAATGTATGATGCCAATTGTTAGTTTTACTTGAGTCTCGCATTAGATGTGGACTTCTCTGCTCATTTATAACTTTCTGAGCCAGGGAGGCTTCTGCAGACACTTGCTTTTCCTCAGCTGGTATCTCTGTTCCCCAGTTTGCCTGGGGGGGGTTGAGGGAACAGATCTTTATGACTCACTATCCCAGTGTCAACAGTGCCTTCAAGGATTTATGAAACCATACTCTTGCATTTTTAACCTTGAACTCCTTCCGATTATTGTTCTCAAAGGGCAACATTAACATCAAGGGGCCCAAAGATTAATAATCAGTTTTGTGCATACAGATTTACCCAAATTAGGAACAACAGAGTCCTTGGAGGCAAAATGGCTCTAGGTGCAATGATTCAAGAACATCGAAGCATTTAACCCAAGGCACCCTTGTATTTTTCGCCATGAAACACCATTCTCTCCTGTGGAAATATCCTCACACTAAAATTTACACTCTTCTATCTCATCATTCAGTGAACCAAAATTCTGAAATGTCACACACAGCTTGAACAAAAAGTCAGGACATCATTTGCTAGCACATGTGCTCTTTTCCTTTTCCAAAATGTGACAGGTGGGGACTTCCCCGGTGGTCCAGTGGTTAAGACTGTGCACATCCGATGTAGGGGCACAGGCTTGATCTTTGGCCTGGGAACCAAGATTCTGCATACCACAAGGCACAGCCCCCCCCCCCCCAAAATGTGACAGTGATTCATGAATGGAGGTCCTTTGATAATGCATTTCAATGTTTGTTTTAGGCAAGAGAGTGAGTAACGTTAAGGAGAGTGCCTTCAATGATTTATGAAGCTGGGCTCTTGCATTTTTAACCTTGAAGTCCTTCTGATTATTGTTCTCAAAGGGCAACATTAACATCATGGAGCCCAAAGATTTCAGGCATACAGATATACTCAAATTAGGAACAAGAGTCCTTGGGGGCAAAATGGCTCCGGTGGGGGGTGGGGCGGCACTGGAAGCACTGTGCTTGATTCTTTCCAATTTTGTGCAAGGATTCTTCAAAAAGTGATTTGGCAGACACTGACAGTTGTCCACCCATAACCACCTGCTACTTTCTTCCTTTACAACAAATAATGGCCACAAGACAACATTCAGATCAATGAAAGATAAGGAGAAGTATCTCCGAGGGACACTGAAAAGAGAGATTTTGCTTTCTTGGTAAAAGGAGAAGCTGAAGATAAAAGCTCCTTGGTGCTATCCCTTTCCTTTAATTGAATACAAGCAGCCACTTTGTGATCAAGAGCCAATTAGCCTATGGACAGAAAACCAGCTCTTAGGAAAATGGAGATAACCTTTGATGTCTTTGATGACATCAGTGAGTTGTGGAAACAACCCCAGGACAGCCTACTTCTAGACAATCTTGTTAGGCAAACAATATGTACTTTTATGGGGCTTATGTCTCTGTTATCTGTCACTGAAGACATTCTTAAGTGGCATAGAAAGTGAGGTCCAGGTGGAGGTAAGAACTAAAGGAATCTGGCAACAGCAGTGGCTGATTAATGCTCTTTTGAAACCATGACCTATAGGCAAACAAGAGGAGTAGACCAAAATGCTTTCTTAATACATGAAGCTATTGCAGTCAGAACTTCCTCAAGCTTCAACATAAGAATGGCATCCGGGTTTTATGACAATGATATTAATGATATTCAATAAACAGGGCAAGAACACAAACAATTAGTTCTTAGAGCCAAGTTAAATAATTTAAGTGCAGGATAGACCACAGGAGAGCAAAAACATAGTCTTTTTTTCCTGCTTCCCTCTGTGGCTTAATTTTCTGAAATTAAATGGTTTAGAAGTACATCCCCCAGCTGGAAGTCTGGATTATCTCTGTCTTGTGGGACATCTTCACATGTATTTTCAATTTGCATCTCCTGTATGGGAGAGGCCTGGTGGGAACAGAGGTTTGTTGGGGGAATATGACTACATGGGAGGATTGGTTTTCTTCCTAAGGGAGTTCATAACCAAGGTGGATCTCGATGTGCCGGAGTTCCACATAGCTCACACCTCCAACTGATGGAATTGGCTGGATGGTCACCTGTCCCCAGCTGGCTTGACTACCAAGTTAGCTGAATGTTGTAGGAGTTGGGGTGTGTGGTTTCCAGAAAACATTCTTATTCAAAGCATGGCCAGATCAGACTTAAAAGCTGACACCCAAGAAAAACTGGGGTGCACTGCACTTCAGAGCTGTTTCTTATGTGCCATTAATGGGCATGTAGACCATTTCAAGTGTAACGAAAAAGCCAATAGTACACTCAACTTTGTTCTTTTCTTCTTATGATAGAGATTTAAGCCCCCTCATTTTGGTATAATACTTCTAAAATACCAATAGATTATTTATTTTAGCTTGAAACATGATTTTTCAAGCATACTTATTTAGCAAATATTTCTGGGGTGTCTACATAGCAGCGAGTGAGTGGCAGTGAGTGAGTGGCAGTGTCTGTGCGTGAAAGGAGACAGGGAGAAGGCAGGGGGAGAAAGAGAGAGGCAGAGGGAAAGGAAGAGGTGGGTACTGTGCTCGGGAGCTCCGGGTGCAGGAATGAGCACCAGACATGGAAGCTAGTGAACGAAGCTACAATCCAATTCTATTAGGAAAAGATACTCTAAAATCCTAAAGGATCCAGTGCCATGCAAACTGCTGGCTGGAGATTGTCAGAGCATCCCTCTGTCATCCTCCTTTCATCACCAAGGTCAATGCAAGAAGCGCAGGCACAGGTAAGCAGGGCCCCATTGGCTTGTACACACAGACCCAGGTTTTACAACCAAGTTGGTTTAGTCTCTCTGGCTCTTAACCTGCTCTTATGTAAAACATCTGCTTCTGACTTGCTTTCTTCTTTTTTCCCTTCCAACAGCCTGGGACAGGCTGAGAAGAATGATGTTCAGCCTTTTCAAAGAAAGTCAGCGAACTCTTCCCTCTCTGGGTGTGGGCCCCACCCGCTCACAGCCTTTCCTTCTGAAGCCACGGAAATTCTCAAAAGAATCTCACAGCTGGCTTTGAAGCCAAGATCCACTTGGATGGCCTCATGGGGTGGACAACTAGTCAACCTGCCCACCTCTTGCTATTTCTGTACTGGTTTTCTGAAGTTATGGGAAACCCGAGTGGTTTGCTAGCTTTTACATAAGTGACAAAACAGTACAGGATACCCATCACCCAGCATCACTTTCAATACACCTGCTCATGCCAGTGCTCTTTGAAGCAGCCTCAGCGCTGCTCTGAAGCTGCTATGAAGCTGCTCTGCACATTCATATTCAGGGCAAGTACGGTGTGCATGGACCACAGTAGGCTGAGGGCCACACTGGCTAACACACC
>NW_011494902.1:1050518-1074984 GCF_000754665.1 Bison bison bison
TCTTTCGACCAATCTTCCGCTTTTGCCAGCAAGTCCAAGAAATAGAAAAACATAAAAAGCTATTGTCCATGTCCAGTGAGAAATGAAATGCACTGGACCAAGTATCACAACTTCCTTAAAATAATACAACACTTCATCATTTTCACGTCTGGATCCCTCTCCTGGTTTTTGTAGTCATAAAGCTCATAATCAACGTCATGAACCATCGTTGCTTTATTCTACTTAAATACACTGTTAGGGGCGGGGGGAAGCAATTGCTTATAAACTCTTTATGGTTTCACCTTATTGAAAGCACTTAATTCAGTTCATCTACTGCACTGCTTTGGACTGTTGCAAGCAATCAGAACATTGGAAGCCATTTATTAATTAGGGAACATGCAGTATAATTCTGGCTTGTGAAAACAGTTCCTGAACCACAATGTTGCCATGGCCCAAAATGTACCATGGATAGAAGGAATTAGGAACGTATATCATAATTCTTTTGTTTACTGCAGCCTGACTCATCACAGATTTGATTGAAGCTCCTATGTTATTGATATGGCCTTTTGTAAAATGCCCAGTGTAGGAGGAAATACATTGTCCTCTACCAGCAATTCTCTTAGCCCCAAAAGACAATCCCTGTACCACTAGGCAAGGAAGTATTCAGCTTAGTCTCAGAGAAGGAAATAACAGAAGAAACTTACACCTTCTAAAGGGGTAAACAGTTATGTCTATCAAATCATCAGTGATTTGGTGTGGGGGAAAAAATGGCTAGATTTGCACATGTTTATGGAGTACGTGTGGTAGATGATAAAACCACACCAGAATTGTGTCTCCTTAGCCAAAATCTCTCCCCAGAATGCTTCTCCCCCTGCTCTACCCATGGGCCTTCTCAAAGAAAGAACGAGGAGCTGGACTGATCAAACTCTTTAGGCAGGCCCTCAGAAAAGGAAACTTTCTGTGCCCCGGTAACCTCTTCTCTGAGATTATAAATGAAGATCTCTTCTAGCTTAAGTGGTGCAGGATGCTTGAGGGCTGTGGTCTATGGAGGATGCCAGATGTTGGGATGGGCAGCTGAGATCACGGATAAGAGCTTCTAGTATCAGTGATAGCCCACCCAGATCCCTGAGGATTCTTGTGGCTAACAAATTAATTCAAGGCAAAAAGGGAAGAGGGTGGCAGAGAATGAGATGGCATCACCAACCAATGGAAATGAATCTGAGCAAACTCCAGGAAATAGTGAAGGACAGGGAAGCCTGGTGTAGGGTAACAGAGAGTCAGACAAGGACACAACTGAGGACTGAGGACTGAACAACAGCAGGGAAAAGTCAATTAACCGTTTAACAAATGGTAATGGATGTGGAGGCAATGGATGGGGAGCCCAGTGCTGAGCACAGAGCAGATTCTTGATGATTATGAATTCCTTTGTCCTGTGGCTTCCTGCGACAGCTTGCTCTTAGCACAGGTTTTTAGTTCAACGTAGCAATTGGGCGAATTTGCCTGTGGAATTCCAGGTTCACAGTCATGCCCTCTCCTACCCCATCTAACCCCACCCCATTCTATAGTTTAGAACTTGCCAAGCCTGAGCTTTCCTTTTGACCTCTGCAAAGCAAGAGGAAAAGTGCACTTCAAAAGGGGGTGTGAAATGGATGAACCTTGAAAACATTATTCTAAATGAAAGAAGCAATCATAGAAAAACACAGATTGTGTGAATCCATTTATGTGAAATGTCCAGAATAGGCAAATCAGAGAGACAGAGAGTAGATTAGTTCTCAGATTAGTGACAGCTAAAGGGTACAGGGTTTCTTTTTGGGCTGATGAAAATGTTCTGGAATTAGATATATATCTGGAATTAGACTATTTTTACAACTTGTGAATATACTAAAAACAATCAATTTTATGTGCTAAAACAGGGATCCCCAATCTCTGGGATCTAATGTCTGATGTTCTATGGTGGAGCTGATAAAATAATAATAGAAATAAAGTGCACAATAGAAGTAATGCACTGGAATCATCCTGAAACCACCACCCCCCACCCTGGTCTGTGGAAAAGTTGTCTGCCACAAAATTGGTCCCTGACGACAAAAAGGCTGGGGACTGCAGCTCTAAAAGGATGAATTTTATGATACATAAATTATATCTCAAGAAAATTGTAATGAAAAATACAAAAAGAAAAACAAATGACATTAGAATGATTGAAAAAAAAATCCCAGGGAAGGGAAGGACTTGAATTTCAGTCCCACCAGCTGTGTGGTCCTGAGCAAACTGCTGAATCTCTCTGCATCTCAGATCCACCAACCATCAGGTGAATATATTATCTCACTGTGGACCTTCCAGGCTAATTGTGAGGATCCCATTTTAAGGAGTTAAGGGTTAAATGCAAGGACTCCTTCAGTCCGAGAAAGTGTGTGTAGAGTTGTCAGGTTATCTGGGCCAGCCTTCAGAAGTAGCTATGGAGAGTGAAGCAACTCCTGGTGAGAATTCCTGCAGGTTTCCACCTTTAGAATTGGTACCTTAAGGTGACTAGACTGCCAGCATTCCTCACTGCCTTTCTGTATCTCATAAGAAGCCGGGTGACTTGTTTTGATGTATAACAGGGGAGGAAGCTAAGCCCCTGGGACATGCAGTAGCTGAGTAACCTCTTCAAAGTTCCTGGGAAGCCTGGCACATGGTTGTTCGCTCCCTACTGGAGAGAGATCCCCTTTTCACGCAACAGCTGACAACAGAGGTTGGGGTGTGGACTACTTCTGCACAGTGTGCTAATAAACCTTGGCCAGGTTTGAGCATTAGAATCTAAGTCAGTCATCGAACAAGAACAAAAGAGAGAGAAAGGGAGGGGGAGAGAAAAGGGTAGGAGGAGGGAGGGGGAAGGCGGGCAAGAAGGAAAGAAGGCAGGAAGGGGAGAAGGAAAAAGAAAACAGGCTGTAAATTCAGATCTTTTTATTTCAGGAATATAGAAGGGAAGCAGATTTCCGAGTTCAAAGCAAACAGTGGGTTTTGTTTTCATAGTGCGTTTCATTTTTCACTTGGGAGAGAAAGCCCAGCTTTGAAGCTTCTCTGTTTAAACTCATTAGGAAAACCATCAATGATGGAAGCTTTCATGAGATCATAGTGGGAGGAATTAGTGCCATGGGAGAGCTGGATCAATCCTCAAATGTTTCATCTACGGAGATGGGAGGTCAGCCCTGGCTGCTTGTTCAGCTAGAAAGTTAACATAAACAAATGCTTTACTTACTGGAGAGTCCAAGGGACTGAAGACATCTGATATTCACTCTCTGAAGACCTCCTCAGAAGTCTGCTATGCCTGCCACATGAAAGAGATGGATGCATCTCGAGAACTTAAGTGAACAACCAGAATGGCAAAGTGTTTTGCCTTGGAGAAAAAGGTGTTCTTTCAGGGTCCCGCTGGGAAACAGGCAGTGATATTGACATTCACCACACAGAATCTTTCCCCACATAATTCATACCTTCATCGAGGTTGACATAGAAACCTTTTTAGCAGGGCCAATGTTAATGTACGAGGATATCTTTTTTGACATCTGAATCTTTTTTATTTTAAACTTTTTTAACCTGTTGCGGTCTTCTTAGCAAAGTTAAAATGTGATTTTTTACATTTCTGTTCTCTACTCTTGGAGTGGATTCCATAACCATCTCAAAATGGATTTGAGAGTGAGAAAGTAAGGGCTGCAGGTGGGATGTTCAAAAGGTAGAGGATATGAGAGAATGAGTAAAATAAAAAGATACGGAGTAGACAGGGGGCACTGGAAAATTGACAGACATCACAGGTTCTCTGAACAAAGATGTTCTGGGGCAAAAAAAGTTAGAAAATACTTCTGTGCCTACAATATAACACAGGTTAAGCGTTTATGACTTAAACAGCTACAAAGAAGGAGGATGCATATTTTCACCTCTTCTCACAAAAATTAGGATTGTGTGCAGACATATATAGGGAAAATTTTAGATATATGCATATACATATATATGCCATGTGTATGCACTTTAAATAAAAGAATCC
The DNA here is from genome assembly GCF_000754665.1 of Bison bison bison. NCBI lineage: Eukaryota > Metazoa > Chordata > Mammalia > Artiodactyla > Bovidae > Bison > Bison bison. The sequence continues at coordinate 1,054,513 of NW_011494902.1, forward strand.
AGGTATAAAGGGACTGGGATATAATACTGGTTGGCAAAACTGACCCTTCCTTCCTGCCAAGCTCACTGTAGCCTGTCATTTTCAATCTTAGTGAAATTAAGCAGAGAACACAGGCCATGGTTAACTTGTTACTTCTTTCTGCTAAGAGTGGATGACTATTTCAGAGACCCCTAGGTCCTCCCTTGCTATCCCTTTTTAGTTCATGAGAAAATAAGGGATTAAAGTAATCTATCTAAGGCATGAAGCCATCCTCGTCCAATTTAATGAGCAACTAACTAATCCAAAAGGAAAATAGTCATTACTTATACAGCCATAATGTACATGCAACATGGCATATAAATCAGTAACTCATGTATCGCAAAACAGACAAATAGATTAATGCCTGTTGCAAAGGATGGGTGAAGAGATCGATTAGGTTACTGATTCCGCCCATGAACTTTCTCTCAATACACTGCATTTAACTTTTAAATAAGGTTTAGGAGAACCTGTAACATTTTGCTCACTGACAGAGCTATATTTTACAAAGGGCAGAAATTGGCTAGTCTATAAAAATTAAATTATACCCCTTTCACTGTATCTAGTCAAGAGGAAAAACTCTAATTACAAGATTGCACTGTCAAACAAATGCAAATTCACATTCTTTATACTCTGGTTTCAAAATTCATGGGCAGGGGGCTTCTATTCTGAAGTGAAAATCAATATTTGAAATATTTTATGGAGTGCAGTGATAAGCCAGAGCAAGAGAAATGTCATTATCAAGGGTGGCGCCTTAAGTAGACACTAACTCATTAAGTGCAGAGCTGGAGAGAACAAGTCATTTATTATGCAAACATTTAAATATCAATTAGTAAGGACAATGAAAGGAGCCTTCCCCTCCCCATAATCCAAGCCTTATTTCTCGATGACTGGCCAAGGGGGGAAAAAAGCAGAAAACTCTCTCAGCCCCCCATAGGAATGCACTCTGGGGAATGCTGCTGCTGCTAAGTCACTTCAATCCAACTCTGTGCGATGCCATAGACGGCACCCACTAGGCTCCTCTGTCCCTGGGATTCTCCAAGCAAGAATACTGGAGTGGGCTGCCATTTCCTTCTCCACTCTGGGGAATAGGTAAAGGTTAATTTTAAATGTACTTCACACTTGAAAATTCAGTGTACCTGCCTGAAAATTCATAAGAGCTGAGTTTGCAGACTTAATCCAGAAAGGCCTATCTGAGGGCCTGGGCATATTGCACTGCTGTATTTTTTTTTTTTTTGCAAAAAGAATGCCTTTCATTCCTACTTAAAATCAAACTTGCTTGGTGCATTAAAATCTTAGTCCATTTAAAACCCTACTTTTTCTCTACCTATGGAAAATGCCATAGCACTCAGACTTTACAAATCCCAAGTTCGTTCTCCTGTTCTTGCAAAATCCATTTTGTGGATCGTCCACTCAACCCAGTTCACTAAGCCTATTAGGTGAACTTGGTGGGCATGAGAATTGTCTAAGTCTTTAGCACTTTGCCTGAATTGTCTTTGCAGGCAGCCCTGGAGACATATTTTCCTGTGTAAGGAGTTGGCCCAGAATGTTACTGAGCAGATGCCGCTCAGTAACACCTGACTGACAGATATGGACCAGACATCTAATTTCCCTGGCTCTTGTTTTACTCCTCTAATATACAAAAAGGTTGGTCCAGACCAGCAGCTCTCAATTTAGGGGCTGACCCCTGGCCAGCTCCACCACAGACTTCCCTAAAGTGGCCTGTCCAAGGAGGGGTCCAGATGTAAATCTGAACAAAACTCCCAGATTCTGATGCACACCGTCAACTATAAATCAACCACTTATGGTTTACTCCTATCAATATAATTCTTCTATTATATTTACTTATAATCTTTATGCAAATGTAGATTAATTTTTGTGTATGTGCTACAAAAGTTGGTGAACTCTCTCATTAAAGGAGAAATTTGGGAGGTTGTTGTAGTAGATGGAATAGAAAGCAGATTGCTAGATCCCCCTTTTATGATTTTTCTAATAGATAAGTCAACGTAATTTTTTAAAAACTAAAACAACAAAAACCCTTTCAGTTCCAAAGCACTGAAATTCTTGAAAGGATATGTATCACTGATTAAGCAGAAACGATTCTGACTTCGACACCTAATAGCATCATTGGACAGGTGGGGAGAAGTTGACCCTGCAGTGAAATGAAACGTCCATGGGTAGTAGCCTGGGAAACGGGAGCCTCATAAGAGGACTCTCAGATTTCAGGTGATATCCCCACAAAAGGCACAAAGAAAGAACCTGCACATGCCGTGTACAACAGAAATCAGCTGTTGCTACACTGATGAGTACACTAAGCTGTGTTCACTTAACAATCAATTTTCAGGTTGGCTCTCTCGCCCTGCCAACAAGGGTAGAGTTAATCACCACTTAAACAGATTGGTCTCTAATACCACATGATGAAAATGGAAACGCCTTAGACATTTCAGTCCACTCCCTCTACTATGCCCACCCCACCTTCAACTTCAAACACAGAAGTGTATGTTTGGCTGATTTCTATTGAATTCAGGATACTCCGTGCACACAGCTTGCTTCCTTCCCCTAACCAGTTCCTTTGAGCCCATCAACGGTGTCTGTGTCTCACACCTCACAATTGAGTTTGCCTTATCTCTCTCGTGTCTGTCACTCTCTAGCCTATGACATGTGGCCAGAGGAACCTGGTTTGAAGATACACAGCACCCACTTTGATTGAGCTAATAGCAACTTCAGGTCAGGTGCTGACTGTGCTCAGTTTCTCGGTAGAGAAGCTAGGCATTATCATGCCAGTGATACCTTTTTAAACAAAACAAAACAAAACAAAAATCAGTGCGGGGTAGATGAGAGACGGAAGCCAGATGAAAAACTGAACACTTGAAAATTCCATTTTCAAAGTGCATCTTCAAAGTACACTTTGAAAAAGCAAAAAATATCTCTCAGGAAGCCACCTCTTCTGACTGCAATTTGGTTCATAGCTTTGCCTCTCCTTGTGACAATCATATCCCAGGTTATGAAACAAGATCCCCAGGTAAGCAGTGACCTGGAGGATGATGAGGAAGTTCCATATCCCCCTTTCTGTCTGCCTCTAAACTACTGCCAGGAAGAAAGCTACAAATATTTGAGAGTTGCAATAAAGTGTTCAGAGTGATTCTGATGAAAATCACAGCAGTTCCTCTGGTGGAAGGGCAGTCTGTTTTTGCTCAGATTAAATTCTCAGGAATGAAATACAAGCAGACAAGAAACATCTCACCAGAATCACCCATGTCAATCTTAGCTAAAGAACCATCACTAAGTTTTGTTTGGCTTTTTTAACAGCCTGCATCCCATATGGCACCCCACTCCAGTACTCTTGCCTGGAAAATCCCATGGATGGAGGAGGCTGGTGGGCTGCAATCCATGGGGTCGCTAAGAGTCAGACACAACTGAGTGACTTCACTTTCACTTTCATGCATTGGAGAAGGAAATGGCAACCCACTCCAGTGTTCTTGCCTGGAGAATCCCAGGGAAGGGGGAGCCTGGTGGGCTGCCGTCTGTGGGGTCGCACAGAGTTGGACACGACTGAAGCGACTTAGCAGCAGCAGCAGGAGCATCCCATATAACCACACAATGCATGTTGCTTTCTTTGAGAAGTTATTTTTGAGAGCAATTACGTTTCCAGTTTCCTAGAAGAATGATTCTGGTGGAAAGAATCCACACCTAGACTCATCATAATCTAAACGAACAGCCTTGAAAGTCACACACACACACACCCCACCTCACAGTACAGTGACTAGCTAGTGCCTTCCCACGTAACTAAGCGGCAAGCCACAAGGTGCAGCCAGACCCTTCTCTGAGAAGAAAACAACATTCCCAAAGTTGTTTTTCCCAAAATGCTGGCTTTAAAACTTGAGCCTTTGCATGAATCTGCTACCGGATTAAAGGACTCACTTAACCCTTCACCAGGCTCCATGGGCAGTGCAGTCCAGCCAGCTAAACAGAAGCTGGGCTTGGGTTCACTGAATATTATTCATCTATCATTTCAACATCTTTAAAATGATAAAATCTATATTTGTTGATTTGACCTTGGAAATGAAACCCTAGTTCACCAAGTTCCCCAAAGTTCCAGTTGTACTTTAAGGGGAGATTTTGACTTCTGAAAAGACTCCTGAGAGGGGCCAGGAGCTCCTGCTCAGTGAGAAGACTCTGCAGGAAATGAAGGAGGTTTGCTGCTAGCAAGACCCACCTCCCCTTCTTTCTCCACCTGGCTGGTGCCCAGGCCCTCTGTCAGCCTGCCAGCAGCTAAGCCTGTGGGACTGGAAACTACATTCCTTTGAAAGATCTTGGCAATTTGTGCCTGGAATTTGATGCATTAGTTCTAAAATTAAATAAAGATCCTGTAGTGTTCTTCAAAGAAATATGGCGTGGCTCTCTGACAAAACACATTTTTCAAGTGCTGACCTCTGGGAACTTCAACTAGCTTCATATTTCAGGCTGACACTGCTCACAGGCTACTGTCTAGTTGCCCAAACAGGGCTGGTTATCCATATATTTTCCAGCCTCCCGATCAGCTTTTAGCAGAGGAAGGTGAGGGGAGTAAATAAAAAGAGGAGCGCCATTCATTTAAATGCACATCCCCCTCCCAGTTCCTTGGGGAGAAGCCCTGGTAATTAACTCTAATGAGATTAAAGTAACTTGGAACTCTTCATCTTCCCAGCACTGTAAAAGTAAATCCGCGATAAACCAGTGTGTGCATAATATCCAAGTCAATCTTTTCCTGTAATGCAATGGCCCCTCACTTCCACCTAGGCCCAGGCTGGAGAGGGGGGGAGGAGGAGGAGGCCTGCCAGCCTCTTACCTGCGCTTTGCTCCATCACTTCTTTCTGACACATGTCTTGAACGTTCACCGTGCAATTCACGATGAACTCGGGGGACGAGCAGTCGTTATTCAGTTGGAATTCTTCACACTGGTAACACTGAATTTGCAACGCAAAGCCTGTGGGACAGACGCAGTCCGGTTCAGACCCAGCTTCACAGAGACCACCCGGGAACCCACCGTCCTCCGACTGGCCCCAGCCAGCGTCGCTTCCGCGCTAGCGCCTGGGGCTCCCAGAAAGGCGGCTGCGGCAGAAGCCAGTAGAGGGCGGCGTGGCCGAGGAAGGTCCTGCGGGATAAAGTGGAATTTTGCTCGCGACCCTTAGACCCTCGCTCCAGAAACAAAGAGCCTATCCGACACCATACCTGGCCATTCCGCACGGAACTTGGAAGGAGGAACATGCAGCCTGAGAGCGGAGTAGCTCCAGAGACTTGCGTCAGCTCCAGTCTACGCCGAAGATTTGCCTAATTGTTAATTGGTTACAAATGAGTTAATTGCTATTTTGGCACCAGTCGCGATTGCCTTTGCAGACGCATTTTCGGTTTTCTTTTATTTTTGGCGTCGGCATTCTAGCGCTGTGGTTCGCAGGCTCCCTACGCTGAAGCTCTGGAGGAAGTGCCGCTGCGCCCCAAGTATCCCACCTTTCTTCGGGACGGTTCCCCGAAGCAGCAGGGGTGGCCGTGGCGTGGGAACGTGCCTGCGTGCTTGTGTTTGTGTGGGCGTGCATCCCCGGCCGCTTTCTGCCCCACTTTGGCGGCTCGATTTAGCTAGGGCTCCGGCTCGGGGTCCCAGCTCTGCAGAGCTGGGTTGGAAGTCGGTCTCTTACTGGAGGAAAGGAGTCAGACGTTTCTCACCTCTCTCCGCTCCAGCCTGACTGCTCCGCTCGCATCTACGAGCTGCCTTCCAGACCCAATTCCCCCGGCTCCCCGGCAAACAAGTCGCGGACCCGGCGCAACCCCTCCCAGCCCCACAGCGGTCACGCTCCGAGCGCAGCAACCCAACCCGGGCGCGCCCTGGCCACAGGCTGCCCCGCGTGCGGCTCACCTGTCGGCGGCGCCACTCCCACGGGTTGCTAGAGACGCCCGACGACTTGGCAGGTTCGCTGTCTGTCGCCCCAGTTCCCTAGCTGAGACCCCACGCGGCTCGGACCCTGCCTCCTTCCTAGCTTAGCTTCTTTCTACCGCGCAGCCCAACCATCTGCAGCCAGAGTCCCACCAATCCGCCGCTCCCGCCTCTCCTGCAGCGCGGGATTTGGAGACCTTCCCATCTAGCGCCTTTGAACACCCCTCGCCGCAGCCAAACTCCCTCTGGGCCAACCCGGAGCAGCACAGGACCGGAGATGGGCGCCCAGGGAGGCAAAGGGGCCGGCGGGTGGATGGGGTGTGCGCGCCGGGCCGGACAGCTGGCCGCTTCGTTTTCTTACCTTGAAGCAAGAACAATCCGCAAAAAGTTGCTGCGACGCCGAGGACCCACATCCTCCCGGAGCCGCGGGGCCGGGAGCGAGCAGGCGCATCGAAGCTGCGACCACGGCGGAGGCTGTCCGGGCCGCAGCGGCTGTGGCTGCCGAGGCTGATGGGGCCCGCTCTGCTGCCGCCGAGGCGACCGCCGCCGCCGAGAGGAGCCGCAGGTGCCGCCGGCGGCGCCCGCATCGCCCGAGCCGGGGCTCCGGGCTGAGGGGTCGCCGCTCCTCTGACTCGAGCTCCCTGGCGGAGCACGGAGTCTCTGGAGTTGGCGACGGAGAATGAAAGAACTACTGGCGATCCCGAGCACCCAAAAAAGTCTCCTGTCTTCTCCCCACCTCCCACTCCAGGCACCACGTGACGGCTGCTGAGTTGGGGTGGGGGTGGTGAGCGGGGAAAGCTGGGACAGTCTTTTCACGTCCCACCCCCTTCCGCTCGCCCTCTCCTCCCGCCTCCGCGCGTCCCCGGGACTGGGACGCCTAGAGAGGTAGAGAGAGCGTGTAGTTTTCCGAGGCCCAGAGGCTGGAGACCAGGGAGCAGCGGGAGGAGGGCGCAGCAGGTGCCGCGGGGATCCGGCGGGCGCAGTCTGCAGGACCTGGGAGGTGAGGTCGGAAGACTGCGTGCCCGTGGCCCTCTGCTTGCAAGGGCGCGTGAGCCCCCCACCCCTTTCCAGCGCCCCCGGGGATGGTAGGCTCCTCCGCCGCAGGGTCTCTCCGGCCTGCGGGACTGGAGCTGCGGGACCGCGAGGGGCCGGGCGCGCTCCAGTGCGTCTGGCAAAGTTGCACACCTGTAGGCCCTTTAGAGTGTCCCATGAAGCCGCGCCTTCTCTTCTGGTCGTTACCGGGATTGGATTCTACTGCGGCGGGGTGGGCTGGGTGTGGTGGGGTCCGTGACCAGCTCGACGCGCTCTGCACTCGGTTTATCTGCCGTGCGCACCGCTGAAGGGTGCTGTGACACCGCCCTGGTAGCCTAGCCCAGGAGAGGGCCACCCCGGGAAAACCTAGATGAGCTCCCACTAGAAAGCAAATAGGGGTGAAGACGGGAGTTGTTCTACTCCATCCCGTTTCTCGAAAAGACCCGGCAGCTACCTTCGGCTTCCCTCCCAGCCACGGGTAATTAGCATATACACCCGCGTCCTCGCGTGTACCTTGCCTTCCCAGCCCAGGACTCGGTTGCTGGCTGAATCCCGCACCTCGATTCCTCCTTTCTCTACCGAGCGATCCACCTGGAGTACTCGAGGGACTACATTTGCCTTCCTGACCACCGAGCCCTGCAGCAGGTGGTACGGGAGCCCGCTGGCCCGCCGGGAGCGCCTTGGAGCCCCCGCCCCCAATCCCGCTCCTTCGCTCTCCCAAGACCCTAGGGAGCATCCACCTCTGTGAAAAGGGCTTCATAAGCTCTGTCCCTCTCCACCTCGGGCCTCCTCTAGGAGGAAGCTCTCTCAGGCCGAAATGCTGATCATTTGTTTGCCTGTCCTGCCAGCAGAGCGGGTCTGGAAATGAGCTTAAAGGGCTTTCTTGTAATTCCTCTGCAGAGATCGTTCCCTATCTGCCTCGGGCCCCCTTTCTCCCTTTGCCCACCTCTTCCTCTCATTTCTAGTTGGTAAACCCCTCAGGGAGATAAAACTGCTTTGACCATTACTGGCTAGTTTGCAGACTCCAATCTTCCTACTGGCTGAATTACTCTTTCTGGAGCCATAGGGCGTTTGCTTATTAGTCTGTTTCTTCTGGGAACTGTAGCTAGAGCAAGTGTGAGATTCAAATAACTAATTGGCTCAAAGGGTCCTTGAATAAGGTTTAAGCTTTCAGTGGGTGCCATTGTGATATGACGTTTATTCAGCAGTGAAACAAAAGAATCTTAAAAAGTTTGAAAGACACACAATTTTAAGACAACAAAATTCAAATGTAACAAATTGCACAAATTAACCAAATAACACTGATCATACAATACTCTTTAAAGAAACAAGTGTGTACTAAAGTATCCATAGATCCTAAAATATTTGTTATGCCTAGTTTACAAGCTCCTGTACAAAAGCAATTATAAATAGTTCACATCTAGAAAAAATACACAGTAACCTTTAAAATAGAATTTATCCTTACATATAAACAGACTTTGTAGAAAAAAAGGATATTAAAAGTAAGAATTTTTCATAGCACCAATCATCTTATGTTTTACAAAGTGAACATTGCAAATAGGAATCTGCTTTTATTTATAGATTGATCAGATTTTAATCAAAAGAGCAGGAAGATAAAAATCAACAAATAATGTTGAGAATCACAGAGAACCACTAAGTAGAAGGAGGTGTAAGGAAATGATTGGAGGGAAAATAGAACTACATTGTTTCTGATACATATCACTTCTGATCAGTGTCGCACTTGAGTTCCTTTACAGTTTTCAATAGAAGCAGGATAACACTTCTTACTAGAATCTGAATCTGTCAACAACTTGGAATTTGCACTAGAATTAAAGTTTCTATCAAACTGAGATTATGAGAGGGAGATGACAAGAGCCCTCTGTTTTTCTGGCAGGCCCTGTTTTCATTTTACAGAGTGTACCCACAATCTGAGGACTAGGACAGTGACCTGAACAAAAAGTTGATTTGGAATTTTTAAAAAATATATTATCAACTTCTAAGACTTAGGACATCATTTCAAGAGCATGGCACTGATTCAATTTATTGCTGGCATTTTTTTTTTTTTTTTTGCTACAAATATAATTTCTTTTTCAAGAAAATTTACAACTTCTGTACAAGTATTCAAAAAAAAAAGTGCAAAATTAAGACTTCTGTATCCTGGGTGTGTTTACTTTTAATCCTTGTAGAACACAACAAATAGAATCTATCTTTATTGCCCTTTCAGGGAAGTAAGCTCAGTGGGCTGCTGGCTCTGAGTCTGACAGTGTAGGCTCTGGTACTGCAATCATTTATGTGTTGTCATCTCTCCCTGCCCTGCTCCTCCCACCCCTGTTTCTTAAGTGCTCCATTTCCAGCTCACTAAGGGGTGGGGGGGAACGTCCTTTATACATCATTTGAACCCTGACTTGCACAGGAAGAGAAGCTATCATATAAAGAATCACTCAAAGATTCCAGGTGGTCTACCCCAGGTCTCTCAGAGCTACTCAAAGAGGCCTCTTCAGTTTTTTCTTTTTCTTCCTTTTGTCCTTCAACCTTGTTCAGAGAGTTCTTCTCCTTTCCTAATAAGATCACAGTATTGCCATCATATTTATTGAATGACTCCAGGGAAATTTTGCATAATCTATTCTCAGGATCTTCTCTGGTTTCTTCAACTTGTTTCAATTTCTGCAATAAAAAGAGGAAAATATTAGAAACATATTTCTTTGCAAAATCAAGTTATTCTAGCCAATATTCAATTATTGTTGGTATAAAGCACAATTTAAAAGGATAGAAGGAACCTACAAGTCTTTTAACAAATCTTCTCGTATAATTTAATGTAATAATAAAACCAATTTTAGGGATAAATCAAGACTTTAATCATTTTACTGAGATAAATAGGTCCCAATTTGCAAATCATTTAAGTGCCACTTAATTTCATTTTAAATGGATCCTTCTGAAATTTGTTCAGGTAAAGTGTCTTCTTTTTCTTAAAGTTTCAAACACCTTTCTTTTCCTAAATATTAGTAGTTGTCCTATTTCTAAATATGGATAGGGATTGAATTGCAGCCAGAAATGACAGTTCTACGTTAGAAAAAAAAAAAGCATACAATCCTTTAAATTGCCACACAATTTAAGTACATGTTAAATTTGTCAGAAGCATTGTCACATGTGTATTTTGTCTGCTCACAAGTCTTATGCTATTGGAAAGAGATCTTGGGTCTGAGGGGACAGATTCTTCAAGGCCCAAGGGCTTAAAAATCATACTAACAGTTCTGCACCCCAGTAACCTCTCCTCCAGGAGGTTCTAGTAAGACCGATTTAAACAGGAGTACTCATAGGCTGTTACTGGTAGTCTCTGGGACTTCATAAAAGTCATATTTGATAATTATTGTAGGTGAACTCTGTAAACGTGAATATATTCAGTTGCTTAAGTAGTTCCCGAGGTCCAAGGTGACCGGAGGCATAGATACAAAAACTGACAAATGTGGAAGTATTAAAGCCATGACCACATCTCTCTTCTTCTTTTCCTCTTTCAGGCAAAAATGCCATCAAAACACAAGGAGGACACAGGAACAAGCCTTAGAGATAGTAACAGTAGCTATCATTTATTAAGCATCCACCATATAAAAGACACTGAAAGTACTTTATCTATAAGGCTTTCCCTTCTCCCCCCAACAAACCTGTAAGTTACAACTCTTTTCGACCCCATGGACTCTAGCCCACCAGGCTCCTCGTCCATGGACTTCTCCAAGCAAGAATACTGGAGTGGGTAGCCATTCCCTCTCCAGAAGGCCTTCCCCGACCCAGAGACCAAACCTGCATCTCCTGCATTGCCTGCAGCATCTTTACTGTCTGAGCCACCAGAGAGGCCTGCAAGATGCACATCTCCACTTTAATGAGGAGGAAAACAAGGCTCAGATTGACAGGTTACCCGCCCAAGGTGGCTCAGCAAGTGATGGAGAAAAAGATTTGAATTCCTGTCTGGCGACCTTCGTCCAGTATGTTATTTTTTTTTTTCATTTTGCCACCCAAATATGCCAAACCGTCTGAATTGCTCCTGTCAAAGGCCCTAACAAGGTAGTTCTATTCCCCACCCCTCCTCCAACATAGCTATGATGGATGTCAAAGGTACAATGAGGAAACTGTATTTGGATCTGAGGAAAAGTGGACACAGTCAAAGCCTGTGAATTCTCACATGCTAAATATTTAATTTGTTGTTGTTGTTGTACAGTTGCTCAGTTGTGTCTGACTCTTTTGCAACCCCATGGACTATAGCTCACCAGGATCCTCTGTCCATGGAATTCTCCAGGTAAGAACACTGGAGTGGGTTGCTATTTCTTTCTCCAGGGGCTCCTCTTGACCCAGGGATCAAACCTGTGTCGCTTGCATTGGCACACAGATTCTTTACCACTGAGCCACCTGGGAAGTCCATTAATATTTAATAGAAAGAGAAAAGAAAAGGACACAGAAGTGGATGGCTCTGGTGTCCCAAGAGCAGGCTCAGACAGCGTTTGTCTCTCTGCTGTGGGAAATGGTGTAATTCAGTGGGAATATTTGAGAATCATCCTTGAAGTGGTATTTATTTCATTATACTATTAACGTACAGGAGCACTACTCACAGAGCTAATTTTCGATCTGAAATGGCTACCTCGAGACCAGAGATGGGCTGACGAAGAGATTCCTAGGTGATTACAGAAAAGTGGCCCCATAATTAGGAACAACTTCATGTAGCAGCCCCTTTTCATGCTGTGCCAATTTTAAGCATTCTTTTAAAAACAATTATAAAGTACAATGTGAAAAATACACGGAGGGGGTAGAAAAGCTTTGATTATGCTCCTGCTGCTGCTGCTGCTGCTAAGTCGCTTCAGTCATGTCCGACTCTGTGCGACCCCATAGACGGCAGCCCATCAGGCTCCCCATCCCTGGGATTCTCCAGGCAAGAACACTGGAGTGGGTTGCCATTTCCTTCTCCACTTCATGAAAGTGAAAAGTGAAAGTGAAGTTGCTCAGTCGTGCCTGACTCTTCAAGACCCCATGGACTGCAGCCTACCAGGCTCCTCCGTCCATGGGATTTTCCAGGCAAGGGTACTAGAGTGGGGTGCCATTGCCTTCTCCACTGATTATACTGCTGCTGCTAAGTCACTTCAGTCATGTCCGAATCTGTGCAACCCCATAGATGGCCTCCCACCAGGCTCCCCTGTTCCTGGGATTCTCCAGGCAAGAACACTGGAGTGGGTTGCCATTTCCTTTTCCAATGCATGAAAGTGAAGTTGTTCAGTCGTGTCCGACTCTTAGCAATCCCATGGACTGCAGCCTGCCAGGCTCCTCCGTCCATGGGATTTTTCAGGCAAGAGTACTGGAGTGGGGTGCCATTGCCTTCTCCATTGATTATACTAAATGTAGGTAAATAGAGGGCATTCAATGTAATTTCCTCCTCACCTGAGTACCTTCTCCCTTTTTTCTTTATTCAAGAACCACAATTCTTTTTCTTGCCTATTTCTGGTCATTGTGGATCTCAAATTCATTCAATAAACACTCACTAGAGAAGCTATCATGAGGCTGGTGGAAGGTTTTGGTGCTGAGGATATACAGCTGAATAAAACTGCAGGCTTCCCTGGTGGCTCAGACAGTAAAGAATCTGCCTGCATGCAGGAGACCCAGGTTTGAGTCCTGGGTTGAGAAGATCCCCTGGAGAAGGAGATAGAAACCCACTCCAGTATTCTTGCCTGAAAATCCCATGGACAGAGGAGCCTGTACAGTCCATGGAGTCACAAAAGAGTCAGACACAACTTAGTGACAAAGCAACAAGGAAAGGGTTATTTACGTGAAAACACTCACTGTTTATGGGACAAAAACAGTGCATCTTGTTTTCAAAATGTTTCCCACTTGTAGGTTTGGTTCTTTCAATTAATTATGACAAAAGCCTACACTGGCCGAGGAGGCAATGGAAATAAAGGAACGGCCCACTATAAAGTCACACGCCTTCTCAGTCTTCCTTCTGTTTTCAGTTTTGATGAGGGGTGGGTGCCAAATATTCTGACTGTAAGAACATCATCAGTACAAGAGTGATGGTGAGGAAACACAGGCATTCGACCTTGGTGAGAGAGCTTTAGGGACTGGGAGGACTGCGGCCAGCTCCTGAGCATGTGCCTCAGCCAAAGGCAGGAGCAGCTACTCAGACCTAGCTCATTGCTGCTGTGCAGAAACATGAGTCCAGATTTGGTCCAGATCTTTGATTTTAAAGTTAAGGCCACAATATTTGCTCATATTTAAAGTTCTCTAATTTTAATTATTTGCTTAGATTAAGAAAACAACAACAACAACAACAACAAAACCCCCACTGCATATGTCAAGTAAGTAATCTTTGCAGTGTTTGAACTCCTGAGCTAGTGATTTTGTTTTATAGGTAATAGCTGACCCCCTCTTACTCCTTCTCTCACCAGTTTTCAACCTAAAAATCTAGCCCAATGCTAATCATCAGTAGATTCTCGATGGAGACTGGAAGATGGATTCAGCTTTCTCTAGCATCAGCAGAGTTTCAGCTGTTGGCTTTGGTTTCTCCAGTGGTCCTGCCAGCTAAGAATAAAGACAATGAAGTGGCTTACTTTCCTTCCTTGAATTAGAAGTATAGCCAGCCAGCCTCAACATTGTCTTGTCAGATCTCAGGTATGTTAATTTTGAAGTCATAAAACATTTAAATTTAAAACATAAGGAGGGATTGAGGTCCAACAGGACTGTGCTTAGGATGGATCTGTTGAATGGTAACAAAATAGTGAAACAGAGCAGGACCCTTTGGTCCAAACTCCCCTCCCCAATGTCCTCCACCTGTCTTTTGTCTGTACAAACATTTTAGCCAAAGGATAAGTTTAATTAAAGAAATGAGAAAATACAGAAACAAAGGAAAACAATCAAACAAGACAAAACAATAATAGTTTAGTCAGTAAGCAAAGTTAAAGGCCTTTAGTTCTTTCTCAAGGGCTATAGATAATATCCTGAGCCATATGATACAGCCATATCCGAGCTGTCTTTTAGATACTGAAACCCCTATTTGGTGGAAGAAGTTAACTGCACGATGACTAGACTCTAGCCACGACATAAACTGGCTTCAAAAAATGGGAACAAACTGACCCTGGAACTGAAGACTGACTGTACATAAAACAATCAAGATTGTGCTTATAAGACCATCCCATGACCAATTTCAAAATGCCTGTCAGAGCTGCCTGTGTTGATTCTGCATGTAGCCCCCTCCCTCTGCCTATAAATGCTTTAGCCCACCGATGGTCTGTGGGGGTGGGGAAGTGGGATGGAGTTGGCCTATGGACAGGAGTCTGCCAAAGCCGTCCCCCTCATCCTCTGTAGGCTGCTGCTGCTGCTAAGTCGCTTCAGTTGTGTCCGACTCTGCGTGACCCCATAGATGGCAGCCTAACAGGCTCCCCCGTCCCTGGGATTCTCCAGGCAAGAACACTGGAGTGGGTTGCCATTTCCTTCTCCAATGCATGAAAGTGAAAAGTGAAAGTGAAGTCGATCAGTTGTGCCTGACTCTTAGTGACCCCATGGACTGCAGCCTACCAGGCTCTTCCGTTCATGGGGTTTTCCAGGCAAGAGTACTGGAGTGGGGTGCCATTGCCTTCTCCAGTAGGCTGCTGGTCTCCAAAATAAAGCAAACTACCATTTCCTCCAGGCTTGCCTCTTTATTGGCTTTAGAGGAGTGAGAAGCTGGACTTCCATTTCGGTAACAATAGCGCACATCCATTGGTAACAAATGTATGCGAAGGTGCTTTGAAACTAATCATGGTAATAACAGTATTCAATTAAGTGCCCCTGATAGTGCAAAGATTTAAGGCCGGAGGAGAAGGCGATGACAGAGTACGAGATGGTTGGATGGTATCACCTCACTGAATCAATGGACCTGAGTTTGAGCAGGCTCCGGGAGATGGAGGACAGAAGCCTGACATGCTACAGTCCACGGGGTCACAAATAGTGGGGCACAAATGAGCGACTGAACAACAACAGCAACAACAATTAAGTGCCTGCTCTGCACAGACACTTGGCTAAGCACACTGCATGGATTATCTGTTTTCATTCTCCCATCAGTATTATGGCGTAAGGTATCACTGTTCTCTCCGTTTACAAGCAATCAAGGCCAGAGAAAGGAACTTGTTTAAAGTTATGGAGCAATACCTGGTGGGATCTGGATTTGGACCCAGGCAGTCTGCCTGCAGAGTCCAAGCTCTTAACCTATCCTGGAAAAGAACTTCACATATATCAGCCCATATTACCTTTAAGGGGAGCATGTGAAATAAGAATCACACAACAACTGTGATAGTATTAATAAGAAACCTAGTAAAGATTCCTGATGAAGACTGCGTGGGTTCCACATAACACTGTCATTTCCTTTGTAGAGTGTGCTTCATAGAAATTACCATAAAATTAATATACTACACTTGCCACCTATAGGTGGCAACAGTTGTACAGTTCACTTTTTGGTGGGGCTTTTCACTGTACTTGGGAACAAAAGTTGGGCTAAAAAGGGTGAGAATATATCTTCAAGTTTAAAATAAATAGTTCTGCTTATTCCTAAATATTTTCCTGTCCTTTGTGCAATGACATTATTAACAATAATTCAAGCACAAAGTAGATAGTGTCATATTCTCCAGAAATCCCTTGGTAATTATCCCTTAACTAATTTGATTCCTTTTAGTCAATAATCAATCAATCAAATCAATCTACTAGGTGAATAATCATGTGGGCCTGATTCTCAGAGAGAGTTTCATAGAAGAGGGGGCTCTTGGAATGCTTTTGAAATATAGTAAGTAAGAAGGCAATGGCACCCCACTCCAGCACTCTTGCCTGGAAAATCCCATGGACGGAGGAGCCTGGTAGGCTGCAGTTCATGGGGTCGCTAAAAAGTCGGATATGACTGAGCTTCTTCACTTTTACTTTTCACTTTCATGCACTGGAGAAGTAAATGGCAACCCACTCCAGTGTTCTTGCCTGGAGAGTCCCAGGGACGGTGGAGCCTGGTGGGCTGCCGTCTATGGGATCGCACAGAGTCGGACGTGACTGAAGCGACTTAGCAGCAGCAGCAAGTAAGAAGGAGGGCATTCCAAGAAGTTTCCATTTCATGTGCCGCTACCACATCTGTAGATATTCCATAGTCTCTCTTGGGTCTAGTAGTTGCCCAGATAGTCTTGTCTCTTGCCTTTTTAGATTCTGTAATGGACGGAATCACTTAAACACAGAAACATAGAGCTATGCCTATCCGAGGGGGTTCAAAGAATTCCATGGACAGAGGGGTTGCAAACAGTCAAACACAATTGAATGATGAGCACTACCGTGGGCTATAAATAATGAGCAGCTTTTATTTCCAAAGAGCTTTCCCATCTATGATCTCACTTTGCTCTTACATCAGCCTGGAAAGGGAGGGAGGCTGGTGTCAGCTGTATTTTACACGGAGTATTTATGGAAACTGTGGTTCATAAAAATTCAAATACAGGTGAAATTAGACCTGGAAACTTGGTTTCCTGATTTTCAAAATGGAAACACGTATCATTTCCCCCCCACCCCCACCAGTCAGCAATAATGATGGAGTAGAGAGTCTGCCTAAAACCAACAACCTGAATATAAGGAAGAATAAAATAGAAGGTGATATGTCTCCTTTTCATAAGGAAAAGATGGGGAGAATATATAAGGTGATGCAGAAAAGCTCAAGTGATAAACTGGAATAAATATATGTATGATGAGATCAGCTTCAGAGAGAGACATGTTATCCGTGTACAGTCAGAAACTCAGCCCACAGCCAAGGAGAAATAAGTAGCAAATTCATGAAATAGCACAATGGATTAGTGTTCTATGATGAAGGCTACTGTTTTATTATTTCAAGTAAGTTTCCATCTGTTGATTATATATTGAAAATACTGGTTAGTATGTCTACTGTGAAGTGTCAGGAGGAGATTCAGCTCTACTTGTGAAATTCAAGCACAGCATCATTCCTCAGCTGGATACTAATATTTGCCAAGAGGACTAGAGCTTTTAGAGCAAATTAAACAGTACCTTTCTCAACAGATTTCTTATTTCTCTATTGCCATAACGATTCACTGACAATCAGTTCAACAAGACATATGGTAAGAAAATAATGGCTACATATATAAAGTGTTTTTACAGTGTGTGTTACTATGTGTCAGGTACTGGGTTGACTGCAGTGCATGAATTATCTCATTTAATTCTTATACTGACCCTATGAGACAGTACTATTTTCATCCGCTTTAAACACATGGGGAAACAGAGAGTAGAGAGGTTGAAATATTTAGCCACATACACATGACTAATAAAATAGGGAGTCAGGACTCAAGCAGGAAAAGCCTGACCACAGATTTTGGGTGGGTTCTGTGTGGAACTTGGGTTACCACACAAGAACTTGGGTGTTTAGAAACCAGTGTTCATATCCTGGCATTGTACTAACTAGCTGTGTGGCCCCGTTGAACCTTAGTTTCTTTAAAAAATTTTAAAGGATCTTCCCATTCTATAAAACTTCAAGACTAAAGTATTCTTAATTATGCATCTTCTATGCATCCATTATTGGAATTTCAGGTAATACAATAAATAATTCTCTTCCCTACCTGTAATTCTGAATGAACTGAAGAAAGAGACAAAAAAAAAAAAAAAAAAGGCTGATGCAAGGCAAAAATATCAGTTTTATTATTGAGAAAGCCTCTAAGGAGAATGAGGTTTTATCTTTAGAGAAGTGAGTTTCTTAGCAGTGGCCCTAGAAGTAGATGGGCTTAGTAACTGATAGCCCTGGGCTGGGGGCAAGTGACTTCTAAAACCTACAACATGAAGGGAACAGATTAGAACGTGTGCTTCTAACAGCCAGCATGACTTGAGAGGAAGGATGCAGAGAGCAGGAGATGGACTTAAGCTTTCCCTGTTTCCTTCCTAAACTTGCTATTTTTTTTTTTATTGAAGTATAGTTAATTTACAATGTGGTATTAATTTCAAGTGAATGGCAAAGTGATATATATATATATATAAAATATCTGTTCTTTTTCAGATTATTTTCTCATATAGGTTATTACAGACTATTGAGTAGAGTTCCCCAGACTATATATCCTGGTTGTTTATCTATTTTATGAGGAGGGCATGGCAACTCACTTCAGTATTCTTGCCTGAAGAATCCCATTGACAGGAACCTGGCAGGCTACAGTCCATAGGGTTGCAAAGAGTCAGACACAACTGAAGCGACTTAGCAAAAAAAAAAGCAAAAACATTTTATATATAGAAGTGTGCATCTGTTAATTTGTTATTTAAACAAACTATTCCTCCTTCTCCTGAGGAGAAGTGAATGAACAGAGGTTAGAGACATTAGAAATGTTATCCTAGAGAACTCCTTCCACATGGAAAGAAACATGTCCCCAAAATTGGGAAGAAGTGTCACCCCCATGGCACCACCATCACCCCACATTTCTCATTATGTGTGATGATGAAGATTTTAACTAAAGAATCATATGTGTGCTGGGGCCAAGAAGATGAAAAATTTGGAGACTGCAGAGAGTTGGTTTGGGCAGAGAGCATTTTCCACGGGTGAAGCAGTAGGAGGGAGGTGATCTAGCAGATGTGATGAACAAGTGATGGATCAAACAGAGGAGATGGGCTGGCTAATCCTGAGCTTCGAGTTGAAGTGGAAGCTGTGATTTCCTCTGTCCCTTTCCTGATGAGCAAATCTTGGGGACTAGGAAGATGATTATGTGCTACATTCCTGTGGGAATGGGGAGGAGGTATTTTAATACTGGGTCTCTTAGTTGAAGGTTTGTGCACATTCAAAGTCTCTGTTAAGTGGTGTTTGCTGGGGGCAGGCCAACCTCAAGGGAAACCTTGCAGCTCAAGTCATTTTTCTCAGAGGCACAGTTAATCTCTTCTTTAATACCACCTCTTACTGTATTCCTGGTGGAGCTGCTTTCTGAATGAGAGGTAAAAATAGACAGTGACCTTTGGTGAACACGGAAGACCCTCCAGACTCTTCTTGAGAGTTGTGGTGTCGACCCGGTTAACCTGGTCAAACTCCAACTTGGATAATTACTTTCTCTCAGAATTCAGTTCCCTCTGTTACCTCAACCGGACACATTACTCTTCACTTGCCCTTCTGAAAAATTAATGTGCCGGATCAGTATTTGAGAACCATTCTCTTCACCCACCCACACACCAGGAGATATGATTCAGCACTTGGGGGCACTCTGTTTCCTTACTGGGGTCCTGGAGAGTCTTCCGTATCACCAGGGCAAACTGGTTTTATTAGGGGAAAGAGTAATTTTCAGCTGAGATGTGCTTTTATGAGTATAGTATTAACTGTATCACTGTTCTTTATCATGATCAATGACTTCCAGTGACCTCTGTTAGAACCCCTGAACTCAGAGAGGAAAAATGAGCTTACTTTTTTGGGGGGAAAAAAAAGGCAAGCAGAGAGAAGTGCAGTAGGAAGCTTAGGGTTGTTAGAAAATAATATATCTTGTGGAAAAGAAAAGAACTCAGCTTGGAGATAAACAGTGGCTGCCAAGGACTTTTAGAGACCAGATCAAATGGATGGAAGGAAAGTGAAGTTATTTCATCAAAGAGATGGGAAATGTTCCCATACATGGAAAATGGGGAAGAAAAGGTCCCTCAGTGGGAAGAGAAAAAAAGGAACATAGAGAAAATCACAAACTTTGTCTATGGCAGAGAAAGGCATCTGGGAAAAGGAAAAGCATATAATCACAAGTTTGGGCAAAATCATTATATCAACATGCAAAGGACACATTCGTGATTTCTCTAACGTTAGTGCCCTGACTTGAAATGCCCATTTGAAACCTTGTATTTTTTGATTTTTGTTTTCTAGGAGGTGGGTGGATCCACAAATTTAATTTAAAATACAGTTTAATCACCTGAATTAATAGATCAGATTTGATGATCACTATTGGTCAGTTTCTCCAAAAGTGAAATTTGCCCTGTTTCATAGTGACATCTTGAGAGTTGGGAAATGAGCCAGCTCATTGATAGCAGTTTGTATAATTAACTAAACAGAACAAGCTTAGCCATGTTGTTAGATTTATTTTTCTTCTTCCAGGACAATACTACTAACTAAAATGTTTATTTAGGAATGAGCATTGAGCAGGATCTGGGTTGGAACTTCTGAGTCTGTTTAACTTAGTGTCAGGTTAATGATTCCAGCCGATGAGAGAGAGGGCATCAAACCTCTGGCCTTTCATTTATAGGCACCATTATGGATAAAAATAAATTTATATGCTACTCACTTGCCTTAAAAGATTGATTAGACTTTTTTCTCTGACTAACCTTTCCATCATTTTATGTCTTAAACAGTATACCTATTTGTCCAGTGAGCTGGGCCATGACTGGCTTAGATGACAGTGTATTTGTAGAGTAAAGAGCCCACGGACTTTGTCAGAGGGAAATACAGCATGAAGGCACCGGTTGTGTATTCCAGAAGAATGACGCTATGTTTTCACCTTGGAGTAATAGAGTTTGAGCTACTCTTTCAAGACAAAAAA
>NW_011494902.1:1075084-1102462 GCF_000754665.1 Bison bison bison
GGTGGGAATCAGAGGAGCATTAAAAAAGGTTATACTATTTTTTTTTCATGAATGTTCTCTTTCCAAAGAAACATCTCCAAAACCACCATCATCACAGACATCATAAAAATATACCTGAAAGTGTTAAGTTTTTATTATGAAGTATTGGAAGGACTGATGCTGAAGCTCAAGAGCCACCTGATGCAAAGAGCTGACTCATTGGAAAAGACCCTGATGCTGGGAAAGATTGAGGGCAGGAGGAGAAGGGGGCAACAGAGGATGAGATGGTTGGATGGCATCACCAATTCAATGGACATGAACTTGGGCAAACTCCGGGAGATAGAGAGGGACAGGGGAGCCAGTCGTGTGGCGTCTGTGGGGTCACAAAGAGTCGGAGACAACTTGGCGACTGAACAATAACAAAAATGCTGAGGGTTAAAACCAGGGAAAAACATTCTGCATTTTGCATTACTCATTAGTCTACAAATAATTAGGCAACCTGGAGTTATTTCTAACACAAGTTTGTAGACCATCTGGGAGTCATAGTGCACTGTGGCACACAATCTATTTAGGTGGTTTGCAATAGCCATGGAATCCAGTGAGACTGAGCACTAAGGGTCACCCAGAGACACACTGATATTTGTGGATGGAAGAGTGTTACCTCTACTCAGGTTTAAGGTATTCATCCCCCAGTGCAATTTATATTTCAGTTCTAGGGCTTATCAGTCTTTGCTTTAGATAAGCTATTTCCCAAGGATATTTGACATATTGAATCCTGAGTGTCAGAGCAACTCAGAATCAGTACCAATTTACTGATCCTTTTTCTCAAGAGAAGATTTCTTGATGGGAATTGTTCTAAAGACTTAGAAACATTAAGCTGTATATTGTGTTGCACACAATTGTAAGATGCTCTGATTCCTCATTACCCAGTAAGCACCAGGGGTTCTAGAATGGAAGGATGTGCTAGGTGGGAGAATGCCAGTGGGAATCCACATTTGTTCTAGGTTCCATCCTTTGCTCTGCCACAACAACTCTGGACCTGGATTTACTAAGTATTTAAGTAGGGATTATGCTGCTCCTGCAACATCATTTATTCATTCAAGAGATATTTGTTGAGCACCCTTCATGTACTGGGTAGTACTCTAAATACTGGAGATATTGGAGGTGCATGAAACAAAGTTACTGTTCACGTGGAATGAGCACTCTAAAGATTTTTTAATACGATGTCAACAGAGAACAAAACTTCAGATATATTAGGAGATGAATCCCTGAGAACTGTTCAACTAGGCTATCCAGCCTAATATTTGGTCTTAAGCGCTTCCCTGGCTCAGATGGTAAAGAATCTGCCTGCAATGTGGGAGACCCAGGTTTGATCCCTGGGTCAGGAGGATCCCCTGGAGAAGGAAATGGCAACCTATTCCGGTATTCCTGCCTGGAGAATTCCATGGACAGAGGAGCCTGGAAGGCTACAGTCCATGGGATTGCAAAGAGTTGGACATAACTGAGTAACACTGATTTTGTCTGATAATGGCATTTAGAACACACATATCCTGACAAACTCAAAGTTCTGACTGTATCCCTTTACCCTAATCCTAATTTTTAAATAATTCCTTAACTTGCTTATCTTCTTTTGATCTTTTTCCATTTTTAGTCTTTAGGATCATTCAAGCCAATGTTTTCCATAGGTGAACTAATAACTATTTACATTCACCTTTTTTAATCTTTCTGGGTCTAGTTATCTCCTAAATTTAACAAGCTTAAGTTGGATTTTTTTCTCTTTTTCTCTAATTCCATATCATTTTTAATACTAACTACATTTTATAACTTGATCCTTTCCTCTCTTTTTTATTCATATCTGCTGGTTTTGTTTCTACAATACCTCATCCACAGGGGTCTTTCTATGAATTCCTGGCCTAAGTGGCCAAATTACCCATTTCAATCTTGAACTTATATTCATTCTATTATATAGTTTCTTTTCATATCCACGTCCTGCTTCTAAATTAGATGACCCACTTCTGGAGGCCAGGCATTAAATTTGGTTCTTCTTTCTTCTTCAGATTCTGACCCAATATCTTACATGTTGGAGTTGCTACTGATTGCGTATCAATGAACAAAGTCACTCTCAGGTCTATTTTCAATACATAATTCCACTTCAGAGCTCATAGACGTGTCTGAGTTTTCATAATGTCTACTTTTCCATGATGAAGAGGCATGTAAAATAAGATCATTGCTGATGTTCATCTGGGCTGTGAAAGCCACACTGCTTTCCAGTCCTGGACATACTGGCAGAAGCACTGTTGTTGTCTAGTCACTAAATCATGTCCGACTCTTTTGTGACCTCACTGACTGTAGCCCATCAGGGTCCTCTGCCCATGAAATTTTCCAGGCAAGAATACTGGAGTGGATTGCCATTTCCTTCTCCAGGGGATCTACCTGACTCAGGGATCAAATCTGAGTCTCCTACCCTGGCAGGCGAGTTCTTTACCACTGAATCTCATGGTTTCTGGGATTCCAGGATAGCCTCATAAAAACCAGGATGGCCCTTAGATTAATGGATGTCTGACTACCATCTGCTTCGGCAAAAGCAATTTCCCTTCTCTGGCAAGAGCAGAGACCAGTGGACTCACATCCCTCGGCCATCCCCATCGGGCAGCTCTGCTGAGCATCCTGGGCCACCTTCTGTGCCTCCAGGTGGGCCTAGCCTGTGGCTGGGTGAAGAAGAAGCTGCCATTGCTTCCTGGAAATTCAGGAGCAAGAGCTGAGACAATAAGCTTGTATCTTGGGGTGCGATGTTATTGAAAATATCAGGCCTGTGATAAATGGCACCAACACTGACTCTACCCTTTTATTAAGTGTGTCCTTCAACCAGCAAGTGCAGTCTTTCCTGGCCTGAGCCAGTCCCAGAAAGCTGCTTAAATTCAGATTTCTATCTCCTGAAGACAGGGGAAGCTGGGTGATGTGTTTCGGTGCTTTTAAGTGAAAGTGTAAACAGGACAATGATGACATTCTTAGAGACATCAATAAGACTATCTGGGTGATAAACCCACACATATTACTGAGTGTGTGAAATCAAGAAATGAAACTGTAAGGAGATTAAATTGCAGCCAAGTTTGGACAACATTCCAGCACCCTGCAGCATCCAGGTGCTTTTTTATTCTCTCCCTGCCACCAGTAATATATTCAATTGACAAACTGACGCTTGCTTTATAAAAGGGATTTTCTTCATGAACCACCTAGGCTGGCTTAACCTTACAAGGTTTACGTCACCGATCCACTACAATAAAAACAAACTATTTTTGTCTCACATGCCCAGAACAATGTAATGTTTAAATTAATGTAGAACTGAAAGGCGCCTTGCTCCCAGTGAAGTATGCCTGCCTACCACGACTGTGTAAACACAACTCGATTGCTATGAGAATTAAAGATGGATCAACAAAAATCAATAGTTAATTGTGTAACTCAGGGTCTTTCATTTCAGATCTAATCTGGAAAGAAGATCCAGGAGATAGCTGCTTTTGATTTTCTTAAAATATTATTTCAAGCCTTTCTGTCAGGCAAAGGAGCTCACAGGGTCTTTGCATCATTTCCATAAGTTATTTGACTTATGAGTAGTCAAGGTCATATTGATCGCTTAGCTTCTCCAGTTTTCATTTTAAAAGTCAGTCTCTTTATCAGTCAAGCTGCCTCATTCTGGGTATCTGGCTGGCACTGATGCCAAACAAACTTTATTTCAAAAATAACCCAACACAATAGGTGTATTGGTACCAGACATGTTGTATAAGTTGGGTTATAAAACACCTTTTGGTCTATTTGATTACACTATCCTTCACAGTTAAATAGCTACATAACCACTCCATTCCCCCATCAGCAAAATACACTGTGCTCTGAAGATGCACAATTTTGTGTGACACAGCAAGACGTGTAAGGTCGAGTTGAGCCCATATAGATGGGTATACTATCTGTTCTGACATTCCCAAAGGGACCAGAGGGAGGGGGAGCTGTTTGAATAGAATCTAAAAAAACTTCTTCCAATCTCATTAGCTCAAACTGATGAGATGGGAAGGAGGGCAGGCAAGCCTCCTTTGCAAAGGGAATAGTACAATAGCATCCAGAAGACCATGGGGGTAACAGATGGACTGCCTTGACCCCAGTTATATTACAGCAGAGCTAAAAATGTAATGTTTGAACTTCTTTTCCCTTTAAAATGCAACCTAAGCCTTACTCTCTCTTACATGTTGTTAGAAGCCTTCATCCATTTTGGGGACTGAAGGCAAAATAATTCTTGAAATAATGAATCATTTTTCTTTTGCCAGCTTCTCCAGAAATCCCATGATTATTTTTACTGTTGCAGACAATGACCTTCTCAAAGGAGGCCTATCAAACACTCAAGATAAATAATGAGAGGGTCTCTTTCTCCTGCTTCAAGGGAAAAAAAAAAAAAAAAACCTGCAGAAAAGGAAAATGTTTGTGATAGCACTAAGATGTTTATCCTAGGATGGGCAGCAGTGTGCTTCAAGTGCAAAGGAGCAGCATGTGTGTTTATGTGTGACCAGTGGCCTCCTTCAACAGGACTCTTGGGGCAGTGTCTTTGGAGAGACCTTGGGGGAGAAACACCCAAGCCCTTCACCCAGTAACACTGGAAACAAAATGTTCTGCTAATGACAGGCAGAGGAAGCTTTAACCTCTTGATCTGTGAGCAAGTTAACTAAAGAAAAGGAAGTTCTAGTTAATGCTGCCTCCCAACATTCTAGAAAACCATGGTTCTGATGTATTACATCTAGGAGCTAAAATTAATCATAGCAAATTCCCCACTTCTTCCCACTTTCCTGCCTTCTCATCAGGCAGCATATCCTCAGAGGGTGAAAGGATCTAGTCTTTTGCCATTGTTGCCCTGGAAGCCAGGTCTTAGAAACCAGGTAGAGGTGCTTCTGAAATAGCCACCTTGCCATGGTTCAGGCACTGTGGAGATGCATGGAAGCCAGCTTTGCAAGGCAACAGATATCTGTCCATCGTTTTTTATTTTTTGATGTGTAACATATCCACATTTATTTAAGGATGTGTTCCAAAATCAAATGGCAAAGTTCAACAATGCAAAACCAAAATTACTTTTGCACCTACCTAATATCTCACTTATGGCAGAAAGTGAAGAGGAACTAAAAAGCCTCTTGATGAAAGTGAAAGAAGAGAGTGAAAAAGTTGGCTTAAAGCTCAATATTCAGAAAATGAAGATCATGGCATCTGGTCCCATCACTTCATGGCAAATAGATGGGGAAACAGTGGAAACAGTGTCAGACTTTATTTTTGGGGGCTCCAAAATCACTGCAGATGGTGATTGCAGCCATGAAATTAAAAGACACTTGCTCCTTGGAAGGAAAGTTATGACCAACCTAGACAGCATATTAAAAAGCAGAGACATTACTTTGCCCATAATGGTCCGTCTAGTCAAGGCTATGGTTTTTCCAGTGGTCATGTATGGATGTGAGAGTTGGACTGTGAAGAAAGCTGAGCGCCAAAGAATTGATGCTTTTGAACTGTGGTGTTGGAGAAGACTCTTGAGAGTCCCTTGGACTGCAAGGAGATCCAACCAGTCCATTCTAAAGGAGATCAGTCCTGGGTTGTTCATTGGAAGGACTGCTGCTGAGGCTGAAACTTTGGTCACCTCATGCGAAGAGTTGACTTATTGGAAAAGACCCTGATGCTGGGAGGGATTGGAGGCAGGAGGAGAAGGGGACAACAGAGGATGAGATGGCTGGATGGCATCACTGACTCAATGCACATGAGTTTGGGTGAACTCCGGGAGTTGGGGATGGACAGGGAGGCCTGGCGTGCTGCAATTCATGGGGTCGCAAAGAGTCAGACATGACTGAGTGACTGAACTGAACTGAACTGAACTGAATATCTCACTGTTTTTATTTATTTACTTTTAATTGAGGGATAATTGCTTTACAATATTGGTTCCATTTCTTCCATACATCAATGAAAATTTGCTGTCTGACTCAGTGAACTCAATCCAGGGCTCTGTAATAACCTAGAGGGGTGGGAAAGGGTGGGAGGGAGGTTTAAGAGGGAGGGGACATATGTATGCCTATGGCTAATTTATATTGATGTATGGCAGAAATGAAAACAATACTGTCCATCATTTTATGGCTTTTGTACTTATAGCTCTGGGGACCTGAACACAGACCTGAACTTTAGGAATAAGTACAAGGTTCTTTCCATACACAGCCCTTCAGTCTCCTTCTTATTTTTGTTGAAACTTCCTCTTTCTGCAGAGTTGGCTGATGGATGGCTTGATTCTAGGCCAGGGGAAGAAAATCCATTGCTGATGAAGCCCACTAGGAAGGATATAACCACAGCATGGCCGCAAGGATGGCAGGAGTAGGTAGTGGGGACGAAGGTGGGCTCTAGTGCACCTGCTCATTTAGAGGGGCAGCTACTGCTTATTTCACAAACATCTAATAGCACTTGTTCTTGTCCTAAAGGCAGGAGGAAGACCTCTACAAGGGAGGTGCCATTAGTTACATCATTTAATACACAGGGAAAGGGAGGCACAGGGAGCTAAGTATCTTGGCCAAGGCCCCACTGCTGTGAGGAGGCAGGCAAGGCCAGGATCCCAGTTCAGGAGTCCAGCAGCAGAGTTCCCTCTCTCAGTTACTATGCCTCCTGCCTTGACACAAGCTCAATCTTATCCTGTGAGCATGTTGCCTCACTGTTGCCAGAACTTCTGATTTTTCAAGAGAAATGAAAATCTGGACTTCATATATGAAATCTCCCAATGTTTTGCTGTTGTTTAGTCACTAAGTCCTGTCCGACTCTTTTGTGACCCTGGGGACTGTAGCCTGCCAGGATCCTCTGTCAATGGGATACTCCAGGCAAGGATACTGGAGTGGGTTGCCATTCCCTTCTCCAGGGGATCTTCCAGACCCAGGGATTAAACCTGAGTCTCCTGCAATGCAGGTGGATTCTTTACCACTGAGCCACCACTACTTCCCCTGTGACATTCAACAGTCATTTTACTCTTTCTAATGGGAGTTTGATGTATTTGAATGTGTGTGGCGAGTGGGAGGTGGGAGGAGAAAGAAGCCCTTTGACCAAAAATCAGTGCAGTTAAAGTGCTTTATGAAAAACAACAACAACAAATCTAGTGATATTCCAGCAGGGGGCTTCCTGAAGCTACTGGAAAAATGATGAGGATTGACATTCTACCCCTACTCCCGGGGCAAGGGTGTTTTAAATAGACAGTGAGTGAGTGAGTGAGTGAAACTCGCTCAGTTGCCTCCGACTCTTTGCGACCCCATGGACTGTGGCCCACCAGGCTCTCCTCTGTCCATGGGATTCTCCAGGCAAGAATACTGGAGTGGGTTGCCAATATCCTCATAATGCTTCTAAATTCTTTGTCTCTGCCTTCCCCCTGCAAAGAGGAAAATCCCCCAAATAAAAACAAGCAAAAAACTTCAAAAGCCACTCCTTAAACCTTAGGGGTAGCAGGTGACAGAGCTTTCTGATGCCTGTAAACTCCCATCCAACACCTGGGCCACTGCTTGGTCTGTCACCACATAGACAGTAAATCAAAGATGCTTTTATTCTTAATCTTACATGGACTTTCTACTCTTTCCTTGGCTGCAATGGGTGGGAAAGATGATGTCTATATCCTAAAGGAAATCAACCCTGAATATTCACTGGAAGGACTGATGCTGAAGCTGAAGCTCCAATACTTTGGCCACCTGATGTGAAAAGCCGACCCATTGGAAAAGACCCTGATGCTGGGAAAGATTGAAGGCAAAAAGGAGAAGCGGGCAGCAGAGGATGAGATGGTTAGATAGCATCATCAATTCAATGGACATAAATTTGAGCTAACTCCGAGAGATAGTGCAGGACAGAGGAGCCTGGTGTGCTGCAGTCCATGGGATCCCAAAGAGTTAGACATGACTTAGCAAAGGCAACAGAACAACAAACAACAACAAACTGCCTCTTGACCTGTTATCCACAAACCACACACCACAGGACATTTTTTCAGAATGGAGAGAGGGGCTGGTATGTGTGTGAAGTTACTATACTGGTTTTATACGGGCCCTTTCTTCAGTAAGAGTTTGTGAACTTATTCACATGTAGGATAAGGAATAATCAAAACCCAGTTCTACAATGAAGATACTGTGGATTTCCACAGGCTGATTGCACCTATCACTGCCCTGCATACCAATGCTTTCTACAGTCTTTTAAAGCAGGGCACCCCCAACCTCTGGGATCTAATGACTGATGATCTGAAGTGGAGCTAATGTAATAATAATAGAAATAAAGTGCACAACAAATGTAATGCACTTGAATTACATTCAAACCAAACCATCTCAACTCCATGGTCTGTGGGAAAATTGTCTTCCATGAAACTGGTACCTGGTGCCAAAAAGGTTGGCGACCACCATTTTAATGCACTGGATTTAGGTTATATCTAAGAATATGTTAGGTGCAGTAGTTAATGGTCTTTTTCTGTGTCAAAAATGGAAAATTGGTGATAAAATTGAAAGACAGTTCAAAGACATAAGGAAGGAAGGGGGAAGGAGACTGGAGAGAAGAGAAAGAAATTCTCTATTGCCAGGCAAACTTGGGCATCAGTGGGCTTAACTGGGCAGTATCCAGTGGCGATGTAGGGGGAGGGTGGAAAAGCAATCTGAAAAGTAAGGAGGATATAAATGATCCAGGGCTTTAAAGAGGAAATTAAAACTGCCCAGCAACACCTTGAAAACAAATCAGTAAGCATGTCAGGAAGATCCCCTGGAGAAGGGAATGGCAACCCACTCCAGTATTCTTGCCTGGAGACTCACATGGACAGAGGAACCTGGCAGGCTACAGTCCAGGGGGTTGCAAAGAGTTGGACACGACTGAGCAACGAACACAAGCGTGCAGACAGGTACCCACATATTACGGTTGGTCCTCCGTATCCACAGAGGGCCGACTGACTGCATTATGCCGTTTTATATAAGGAACTTGAACATCCATGGATTTTGTTATCCGTCATGGGGTCCTGGGACTAATTTTGCCAGCTAGCTGGGGATAGCAACAGGCTGAATTTGGAGCCTAGAAAGGCAGTCAGTATCTCCGTGTTCTGGCCCACCTTTCAAGGCTGGCCAATATCCACTATCTCTGGAGACTCAGTGGAGGAAAGCTTTCTGTGAATCCTTTTTTGACCAGGGGCCTTGACCACTGCCCACTTTTTTTTCTCCTTCCTTCGCTGTGCAGACTGTCGTCATGGTACAGTGAGCCTTTGTGGTGAACTGGTTGCCACAGCTCACTCTCTCATGTACGCACTATGAGCCTATGTATCTCTGCATCCCTTTTGCTCAGAACATCTAGCACATGGAGGTCCATAGATGTTAGTGGAATAAAGGGAGTTTGCTAATTATATTTCTTATTTACTGATCTCTTTTCCATTTCCTATCTTTTCTTTGTCTTTCTCCTAACACCCTTTATTGAAAGTGACTGGGTTCCAAGGACAAGATGCTGTATAGTCTGGCAGGGAACATTCATTTATTTCCTGAGGGGTAGTTAAAGCTCTAATTACTCAGAAGACACTTGGGTTTCATTTATTTAGAAAGTAGAGATAACTTTCCCAGTAAATAAACAGGAAAAGAGATTTTGATTTTCAAAAAAACTTGATTCACAGACGACTTTCAAGGAGCATTTCTTTTGCTATAAACCAAGCTCTTTGAAATAATCAGCAGCACTGCAGACTGCAAGGTTAGAGATTAAAACAGAGGAAATAAGCAGGGATTATATCATCTAGCAATGGGAAGACTGAATATGTCAGTGAGGCTTTTTAAAAATCCAAGTAGTTTTATGTGAAGGAAAAAAAAATCCTCATTGTACACAAAATAAAATGGGACATTGCCTAAGAATGAAGGTTTCAGGATTGTGGGATGAAGTTAAAGAATACTGGATGTCTCTAAAGAACACAAGAGACTTTTGAAAGGCCTCAAGTGACTGAATACCTTGACATGGGACAAAGTGGAACCTTAGGGTCACCTGGAAAAATATCTGGCTTTGGCTGTGTCCTCTGGGGCACAGAGGAAAAATGCGATGTGGCAGAAGCAGACCAATGCAACCAACAGGTAGGACATTTCATACATCAGAACTGGCACCAGGTATAGTAGTAAGTGTGGAGGGCACGGGGGGAAATAATCATCCTTCAACTGTGTAAAAGCCTAGAGTTACAGTTAGATGTGAGTGGGCTGGAGTTTCTCTTGGTTGGCTAGAGTGCAGTGGTTTCTCTGCCACATATATCAGCAGTTCTCTAAAATGACTCGAAAATATACTTTTCCTTAAATTGGTGTTTAAGAATTTTTTGGCACAATGTCCCTTAAATATGCCTGCTGGGTCATATCAAAAGGTTTATTGAAACTCATGAAACTAATCCAAAGGCTGCTCCTTATTGGAAAATGACTAGAAAGAGATGTTTAAGTTCAGACTGGCTAAGCATGGACATGTACACACACACACTCTCCTGATCTTTCAGAAGGCTACAAAAATGCCATTGTAAGCAAAGGGGAAAAAAAAGAATCACCCCTCACAAAAGTGTTTAAGTGCATTTTAGTCTCTTCGTCAGGGCCAATAAAGATCTCTCGCTGTGAGCCAGCTAGAAAAGAAACCAGGGGAAGGATGTTACACTTTATGTGGTCTGAATGTGATTAGTGATTAGTGCTGGTAGCTTCAGTCACCTGGGAATAGCAATCAGGTTTCTCTCCTGCAACTCTGAACAACTACACAACACCATTGGCTCCCAGCCCATAGGATGATGGGATATTAACTGAAAGTCTAATTAATCTGCAAATGAATTATAGCCTAAAAATAGACTATTTTATAATCAATTTGAAGTGAGTCCCTAACAGAAGATAAGATGAAGAAAAAGCTATAAAATTATCAGAGGTTGGTACATTCTGTTCACTGTGACTGATGGTTTTAAGGGGGATAATTTTACAATCCATCAAATTTTTGTCATTTCAAAAATCATGCCTCCCAATGTATGCTATAAATTAATTTTAAAATTTACATATTTATTAAAAATCATATTGAAAACAGCAGGAAGAGAGCCCCATTTGAATAATAACTTGTTATCCCACTGGAGATAAAAAACAAAAAAAATTAAAAGATTTTTATTTTGAGGTAATAATCATATAAATTGCTATGTGAATTAGTTAAGGCAAGACTTTATATTCACTGGAAGCATCAATAGAGTCTTATAGATAATCCCCCAATTCTCATTTTGGGGAGATCAAGCAAGTCTCACAACATGGACAAGGCACAGGAAGATGAGCAGGGAGGTGAAGACCATGGTGCTGAGCCTGCTGGTGAGCATGTCTGATGGGACTACAATCTCCTTGGGAGGAGGTGTGTACAGGAAAATCCCAGGCCTGGCTCTTGGGTGGTGGAACACTTGAATTCATTTCAAAAACAACTTTCCAAAGAGATCCCTGACAGCATAAGCCCAACTGGCCAACTTTCTCATCCACCATGGAAGGCTTGCCGAGGTATAGACCACCCCAGATGTCTACATTAGCCTAGGCTGCCAAGGGGCTGGGCACCAACTGGGGTAGGCTCCAAAGCATGCATGGAACTCACTGGAAAGGCCCAGGGTTGTAGTCAGAGGGTGACGCCATGCCACGTCTGAGAAACACCACAGTTCACTCTAGATTAACCTCATAATAGATCATCAGCTCAAAGATCTGGCCCCAAGATATGAACTGCCTGGATTCATCGACAGAGAGATGAAAGGGTCAAAGGGAACAGGGCTGGTGTGAGTCACCATGTGTACTCACTAGGATAATGGATAATCCACTGGGCTGAGCTGACCCAGGGAGATGTTCTTTTTAAACTCCTAGGAGAGGTAGGGGGTGGTGAGAATATCCTTTTTCCATGAACTTCAGTTTAATCATGGCTATTTCCTTCCACAGGAGATTCATGATAGATATGACTACTATCTTTAAGAAAACAACAGAAATCCCTCTTTGAAGCACTAAAGGTGAGGAAGTGGCTCCTACTGCTCCCGCTGTACAGAGTTCACAGCTATGATGCAGACATGGCTAATCCGGGCACTCACAAGGCAACTGCCTCCTCCCATGGCCAGAGCAGGCGCTGCTTACCAATCACCTCCCATTGAACATGGATACAGCCTCAGAATTCTTAATACAGTGATTCAAGCAACCTCTGTTTACTGAATGTCCTTAGCATTTGAGATGAAGGCTATTTGGCATCCCTGCTTAGTGTCTGTGTGAAATACATATACACAGTATCTATATGTTGATGGAATAGGTATATCCTTGAGTAAATTTGCATACTATGAGATAAGTATATTGATGTCTAAGTATGTGGGAAGTTGAAGTTATCTTACCCCTCTCTTTCTCTCTTTTTCTCATAGCCTGTGTCAACCAGCCTTGTGGTAAACTGCGCTTGTTCTCAGATGCATTCTTCTCCTTTTCCCTGCTTTGCATCACAGGGAATTACATTTCCCAGGCTCCCTGTTTCTCTGGCTTCTGGGCAGGTTCAGCCAATGCAGGGCAATCCTGGATGGAAGGAGGAGAGGAGAAAGCAAGGCATTTCTTCCCTTCTCCGTGTCCTGTGGTGTTCCTGGCAGGAAATGCTTCTCCTCCATGGCTCTATCTATCTCCTGCCAGATAACACCTCTTACTCAATGCTGTAGCTAGCATTGGTTAGTCCAGCTTCTGTACTTTAATATCAGTTTCTGCCATCCTCCATCTCTAGGGAATGATTGAGACTTCTTACTTCTGCTAAATCTCTGGATTGCCCAATTGTCTCCTTTTAGCTTCTCAGCTACTCCATTATCTGAGTGGTTAATTCTTTCTCTTGGAGGACACAACAAAATGTTATATGCACCAGGACAAAGGAGAAAGGAGCAGAGACCTCACAAGAGACTAAGCCAGACTTGCCTGTGAGTCTGTGATTGTCTGGAGTATCCAGGTGAGACGTGGATCAACAGTGGCCTGCCGTGGGTCCAGGGGCACTGACTACAACACCTGGGAAGCGCTACGAGCTGGCATAAGTCCTTTTGAAGAAGGTCGCCATTACTACCATTACCCCTACCATAACTTGGCCTCAGGCCAAACTACAGGGAGGGAACACAGCCCCACCATCAACAGAAAGTTGGATTAAAGATATGCTGAGCATGAGTAAGGCTAAGCCTTCTTACCCCTACCCACCAGAGTGAGAATCAGTATTCCCCACAGCCAGTCCTTTCCATCAGGAAGCTTCCACAAACCTCTTATCCTCATCCAGAGGGCAGACAGAATTAAAACCACAATCTCGGAAACCTAACCAAACTGAACATGGATTACAGCCTTGTCTAACTCAATGAAACTATGAGCCATGCCATGTAGGGCCACCCAAGATGGATGCGTCATGGTGGACAGTTCTGACAGTATGCTACTGAACTCCCCAGCCCAATATGCTACTGGAAAAGAGCAGAGAAATAGCTCCAGAAGGAATGAAGAGGCTGAGCCAAAGCAGAAACAACACCCAGTTGTGGATGTGTCTGGTGGTGGAAGTAAAGTTCGATGCTGTAAAGAACAATGTTGCATAGGAACCTGGAATGTTAGGTCCATGAATCAAGGTCAATTGGAAGTGGTCAAACAGGAGATGGCAAGAGTGAGCATCCACATTTTAGGAATCAGTGAACTAAAAATGGACCAGAAAGGGTGAATTTAATTCAGATGACCATTGTATCTACTACTGTGGGAAAGAATTCCTTACAAGAAATGAAGTAGCCCTCAGAGTCAAAAAAAGAGTCCAAAATGCAGTACTTGGGTACAATTAAAACAACTACAGAATGATCTCTGTTCATTTCCAAGGCAAATCATTCAATATCACAGTAATCCACATCTATGCCCCAACCACTAATGCTGAAGAAGCTGAAGTTGAATAGTTCTATGAAGACCTACAAGATCTTCTAGAACTAACACCAAAAAAAGATTCTTTTCATTATAGGGGACTGGAATGCAAAAGGAGGAAGTCAAGAGATACAAGGAATAAAAGTCAAGTTTTCTCTTGGAATACAAAATGAAGCAGGGCAAAGGCTAACAGAGTTTTGCCAAGAGAACACACTGGTCATAGCAAATACCCTCTTCCAACCACACAAGAGAAGACTCTTTACATGGACATCACCAGATGGTCAATACTGAAATCAGACTGACTATATTCTTTGCAGCTGAAGATGGAGAAGCTCTATACAGTCAGCAAAAACAAGACTGGGAGCCGACTGTGGCTCATATCATGAACTTGGTATTGCCAAATTCAGACTTAAATTGAAAAAGTAGGGAAAACCACTAGGCCATTCAGGTATGACCTAAAACAAATTCCTTATGATTATACAGTGGAAGTGACAAATACATTCAAGGGATTAGATCTGATAGACAGAGTGCCTGATGAACTATGGACAGAGGTTCATAACACTGTACAGCAGAAGGTGATCAAAACCATCCCCAAGAAGAATAAATGCAAAAAGACAAAATGGTTGTCTGAGGAGGCCTTACAAATAGCTGAGCAAAGAAGAGAAGCAAAAGGCAAAGGAGAAAAGATAAACCAATCTGAATGCAGAATTCCAAAGAATGGCAACGAGAGATAAGAAAGTCTTCTTAAGTGAACAATGCAAAGAAATAGAGGAAAACAATAGAATGGGAAAGACTAGAGACCTCTTTAAGAAAATTAGAGATACCGAGGGAACATTTCATGCAAAGACGGGCATGATAAAGCACAGAAATGGTATGGACCTAACAGAAGCAGAAGATATTAAGAAGAGGTGACAAGAATACACAGAAGAACTGTACAAAAAAGATCTTAATGACCCAGATAACCACGTTGGTGTGATCACTGACCTAGAGCCAGACATCCTGGAGTGTGAAGTCAAGTGGGCCTTAGGAAGCATCACTATGAACAAAGCTAGTGGAGGTGATGGAATTCCAGCTAAGTTATTTCAAATCCAAAGAGATGATGCTGTGAAATTGCTGCACTCAATATGCCAGCAAATTTGGAAAACTCAGCAGTGGCCAAAGAACTGGAAAAGGTCAGTTTTCA
The DNA here is from genome assembly GCF_000754665.1 of Bison bison bison. NCBI lineage: Eukaryota > Metazoa > Chordata > Mammalia > Artiodactyla > Bovidae > Bison > Bison bison. Next base: position 1,090,139 of record NW_011494902.1, read on the forward strand.
TTCCAATCCCAAAGAAGGGCAATGTCAAAGAATGTTCAAACTACCACACAATTGCCCTCATTTCACATGCTAGCAAAGTAATGCTCAAAATCCTCAAAGCTAGGCTTCAACAGTAAATGAACTGAGAACTTCCAGATGTTCAAGCTGGATTTAGAAAAGTCAGAGGAACCAGAGATCACATTGCCAAAACTGTTGGATCATACAAAAAGCAAGAGAATTCCAGAAAAAATTCTACTTCATTGACCACGCTAAAGCCTTTGACTGTGTGGATCACAACAAACTGGAAAATTCTGAAAGAGATGGGAATACCAGACCACCTTACCTGCCTCCCGAGAAACCTGTATGCAGGTCAAGTAGTAACAGTTAGAACTGGACATGGAACAACAGACTGGTTCCAAATTGGGAAAGGAGTATGACACGGCTGTATATTGTTATCTTGCTTATTTAACTTATATGCAAAGTACATCATGCAGAATGCCAAGCTGGATGAAGCACAAGCTGGAATCAGGATTTCTGGGAGAAATATCAACAACCTCAGATATGCAGATGCCACTACCCTTATGGCAGAAAGCAAAAAAGAACTAAAAAGCTTCTTGATGAAGGTGAAAGAGGAGAGTGAAAAAGCTGGCCTTAAAACTGAACATTCAGAAAACTAAAATCATGGCATCCGGTCCCATCACTTCATGGCAAATAGATGGGGAAACAATGGAAATAGTGACAGATTTTATTTTCTTGGGCTCCAAAATCACTGCAGATGGTAACTACAGCCATGAAATTAAAAGATGCTTGCTCCTTGGAAGAAAAGCTATGACAAACCTAGACAGCATACTAAAAAACAGAGACATTACTTTGTCAACAAAGATTCATCTAGTGAAAGCTGTGGTTTTTCCAGTAGTTATGTATGGACATGAGAGATGGACCATAAAGAAGGCTGAGCACTGAAGAATTGATGCTTTTGAACTGTGGTGTTGGAGAAGACTTTTGAGAGTCTCTTGGACTACAAGGAGATCAAATCAGTCAATCCTAAAGGAAATAAGTCCTGAATATTCATTAGAAGGACTGATGCTGAAGCTGAAACCCCAATACTTTTGACCATCTGATGCTTAGATTCGATTCATTAGAAAAGACCCTGATGCTGGGAAAGACTGAAGTCAAGAGGAAAAGGGGATGACAGAGGATGAGATGGTGCATGGCATCACTGGACATGAGTTTGAACAATCTCTGGAAGATGGTGAAGGACAGGAATGCCTGGTGTTTTGTAGTCCATGGGGTCACCAAGAGTTGGACACAACTGAGTGACTGAAGAACAACAACAACAAATTCTTTCTACAGAAAGACATAGAATGGTTCCTGTTCCATGCTAAAGTGAAATGAAAATCACTCAGTCATGTGCAACCCCATGGACTATACAGTCCATGGAATTCTTTAGGCCAGAATACTGGAGTTGGTAGCCTTTCCCTTCTCCAGGGGATCTTCCCAACCTAGGAATTGAACCTAGGTCTCCCACATTGCAGGCAGATTCTTTACCAGCTGAGCCACTAGGGTAGTCCAAGAATACTGGACTAGGTATCCTATCCTTTCTCCAGTGGATCTTCCCAACCCAGGAATTGAACTGGGTTTCCTACAATGCAGGCAGATTCTTTACCAGCTGAGCTACCAGGGAAGTCCTGTTCCTTGCTAGACCCTGATCAATACAATCATCAAACTCTATTTGCTCTATGTATTTTTTCCTTCTTATTCTGGCCCCACCATACAGCTGGTAGGATCTCAGTATCTCTGACCAGGGACTGAACCAGGCTATGTCAGTGAAAGCCCAGAATCCTAACCACTTGGTACCAGAGAACTCCCAGTTTGCTCTACTTTTAAAACATATCCTAAGCCCATTCCCCCAAAGAAGGGTATGGCGACCCACTCCAGTATTATTGCCTGGTGAATTCCATGGCCAGAGGAGCCTACTAGGCTATAGTCCATGGGCTTGCAAAGAGTTGGACACAACTGAGCAACGAACACACACACAAACCCATTCAGCTTCCCAGGTGGTGCTAGTGGTAAAGAATCTGCCTGCCAGTGCAGGAGATGCAAGAGACATGGGTTCAATCCTTGGATCGGGATGACACCTTGGAGTAGGAAATGGCAACCTGCTCCAGTGAAATTCTATGGACAGAGAAGCCTGGCAGGTTACAGTCCATGGGGCTGCAGAGTTGGATAAGACAGAGTGACTAAGTACACACAAACTCATTCATTCTCCACCATTTCTTTTCTGCTACAATGATCAGGCCAAGTTACACCGTCTCTTGCTTGGATGACTGCAATGGTTTCCTAAGTGGTCTTGGCACTTCCACTCTGATCTCTTAACAGTCCATTCTCCATCCAGCAGCCACAGCATTCTTTAAAAACTCAATCAAGTCACAACATGTTCCTGTTCAAAATCCTCCAGTGGTTTCCCTTTGCTGAGAACTTCAGAAACCTAAAGTTATTGCCACAGCCTACAGGGTCCTATGTAACTGGCTCCTGACTTCTCTTAATTCCCTTCCTCTCTATCTCTCTATTTCAGCTGTAATTGTTTGGGAACATATCACATGCCCCTACTTCAGGCTTTTGTACTTTCCTACACTCTCTGACAACATCCTCCTCTTCCAAAGAGTCACATTTCAAAGTTTCACTTCATTTAAAACCCTTCAAACGTCCCCTCTTCAGAGATCACTCTCTTCGAAGTACTACCCACTCATCCTGCCTATTTTTTAAAATAACATATCACTACTTGACATTATACTTTGTTTATTATCTGTCTTCTCATCTAAAACATAATCCCTACCCACAAAGGTAGGGACTTTTTTTTTTTAACTTGCTTTGTCTGTAATACCTAGAACTTTGCCTATCAAGTAGCATAAACTCTATAAACATTCTTGAAACAATAGGAATAGCACTGTGAAAAACAACTGGCACAAATAAATACTTATATGATTAGAATAACATATTAGAAAACATTAGGAAAGCAGATCAACACTTTCCTAATTAAATCAACATACATCTTCAAAATGGAAACCCACTGTAAACCAGGGTATTGCTTGGGAATTATGACACAAATGAAGTTAATGAGTGAACAATGATTAGAGAGAAAGTCCCCAAGAATTAACATTTCTTCCATTTTTACATCACTGCCATCCCTCCTTCTCAAGCACTGTTCCTCAGTACCTATATTTAGCACACTTTGCAAGTGATGCTGGAAACACTTTTAAATTTCCATGTATCAAAGAGAACCAGATACTTTGTGAATGAAGTTCAGTTCAGTTCAGTCACTCAGTTGTGTCCGACTCTTTGCGACCCCATGAACCACAACACGCCAGGCCTCCCTGTCCATCACCAACTCCCGGAGTCCACCCAAACAAACCCATGTCCATCGAGTCGGTGATGCCATCCAACCATCTCATCCTCTGTAGTCTCCTTCTCCTGCCCTCAGTCTTTCCCAGCATCAGGGTCTTTTCCAATGAGTGAGCTCTTCACATGAGGTGGCCAAAGTATTGGAGTTTCAGCTTCAACATCAGTCCTTCCAATGAACACCCAGGACTGATTTCCTTTAGGATGGACTGGTTGGATCTCCTTGCAGTCCAAGGGACTCTCAAGAGTCTTCGCCAACACCACAGTTCAAAAGCATCAGTTCTTCAGTGCTAGCCTTCTTTATAGTCCAACTCTCACATCCATACATGACCACTGGAAAAACCATAGCCTTGACTAGATGGACCTTTGTTGGCAAAGTAATGTCTCTGTCTTTTACTATGCTGTCCTGGTTGGTCACAACTTTCCTTCCAAGGAGCAAGTGTCTTTTAATTTCATGGCTGCAATCACCATCTGCAGTAATTTTGGAGCCCAGAAAAATAAAGTCAGCCACTGTTTCCCCATCTATTTGCGATGAAGTGATAGGACCGGATGCATGATCTTAGCTTTCTGAATGTTGAGCTTTAAGCCAACTTTTTCACTCTCCTCTTTCACTTTCATCAAGAGGCTCTATAGTTATTCCTCACTTTCTGCCATAGGGTGATGTCATCTGCATATATGAGGTTTTTGATATTTCTCCTGGCAATCTTGATTCCAGCTTGTGCCTCGTCCAGCCCAGTGTCTCTCATGATGTACTGTGCATAGAAGTTAAATAAGCAGGGTGACAATATACAGCCTTGACATACTCCTTTTACTATTTGGAACCAGTCTGTTGTTCCATGTCCAGTTCTAACTGTTGCTTCCTGACCTGCATACAGGTTTCTTAAGAGGCCGGTCAAGTGGTCTGGTATTCCCATTTCTTTCAGAATTTTCCACAGTTTATTGTGATCCACACAGTCAAAGGCTTTGGCATAGTCAATAAAGCAGAAATAGATGTTTTTCTGGAACTCTCCTCTTTCCATGATCCAGTGGATGTTGGCAATAAGATCTATGGTTCTTCTGCCTTTTCTAAAACCAGCTTGAACATCTGGAAGTTCACGGTTCATGTATTGCTGAAGCCTGGCTTGGAGAATTTTAAGCATTACTTTACTAGCGTGTGAGATGAGTGCAATTGTGCGGTAGTTTGAGCATTCTTTGGCATTGCCTTCCTTTGGGATTGGAAGGAAAACTGACCTTTTCCAGTCCTGTGGCCACTGCTGAGTTTTCCAAATTTGCTGGCATATTGAGTGCAGCACTTTCACAGCATCATCTTTCAGAATTTGAAAGAGCTCAACTGGACTTCCATCACCTCCACTAGCTTTGTTCGTAGTGATGCTTTCTAAGGCCCACTTGACTTCACATTCCAGGATGTCTGGTTCTAGGTCAGTGATCACACCATCGTGGTTATCTGGGTTGTGAACATCTTTTTTTTACAGTTCTTCTGTGTATTCTTGCCACCTCTTCTTAATATCTTATGCTTCTGTTAGATCCATACCATTTCTGTCCTTTATTGAGCCCATCTTTGCATGAAATGTTCCCTTGGTATCTCTAATTTTCTTGAAGAGATCTCTAGTCTTTCCCATTCTATTGTTTTCCTCTATTTCTTTGCATTGATCGCTGAGGAAGGCTTTCTTATCTCTCCTTGCTATTCTTTGGAACTCTGCATTCCAATGGGTATATCTTTCCTTTCTCCTTTGCTTTTCGCTTCCCTTCTTTTCACATTGGTATGCTTATTTTAATTATTTAAAGTAGGAATAAATATACACCTGAGATGACTAGAGTTATTGGCCTGCTGCTTCTTCTGGCCAGGAATTATAGTTAGAAATGACCACTTGTTTGAAGTGAAAGTTGCTCAGTTGTGTCCAACTCTTTGCGACCCCATGGACTATACAGTTCATGGAATTCTCCAGGCCGGAATACTGGGGTAGGTAGCCTTTCCTTCTCCAGGGCATTTTCCCAGCTCAGGGATCTAACCCAGGTCTCCTGCATTGCAGGCAGATTCTTTACCAGCTTGTTTAAGGGATAGATACTGATAAATCCGAAGAACTCAAAGTCTGATAATTTGGCCACCTGATGCAAAGAGCAAACTGTCTGGAAAAGACACTGATGCTGGGAAAGACTGCAGGCAAGAGGAGAAGAGAACAATAGAGTATGAGATATTGTATGGTATCACTGACTCAATGGATATGAGTTTGAGCAAACTCAGGGGGTTAGTGAAGGAGAGGGAAGCCTGGCATGCTGCAATTCATGGAGTCACAAAGAGTCGGACATGACTTAGCAATAACTACAACAGTAATCAGAGCTGATTTCTTCCTACTGAAGTCAAACGTCTGATTAATTCCTCTATCACATCATCTTCAGTTTTTTTGGCTTTGGGTACACTTACAGGTCAAATTATGTTCCCTGAAAAGCTACATTGAGGTCCTAGCCCTTGATTCCTGTGAATGTGACTTTATAAGGTCTTTGCAGATATAATTAAGGCACAAGTGAGGATGGGTTACACTGGTATAGGATTGGTCCTTAATCCAATATGACTGGTGTTTTTGTAAGAAGAGGAGAGGACTCCCTGGTGGTCCAGTGGTTAGGAATCTGCCTGCCAAGGCAGGGAACACTAAGGGCAACTAGGCCCATGTGCCACAACTACTGAGCCCATGATCCCTACAGCCTGTGCTCTGCAACAAGAGAACCATAGAAAAGAGAAGCCCATACACTGCAAACAGAGAGTAGCCCCTGCTCATTGCAACTAGGGAGAGCCCATGCAAAGCAATGGCACAGTGTAGCCAAAAATAATTAAACATAAAAGAACAGAAATCTATTTTTTAAAAAAAAGGAAGAGGAGAAGAGGTAGAGAGATAGTCAAGCACAGAAGAAGGAGATGTGGAGGGAGACACATGGAGAGGAGAATGCCATGTGAGGATGGAGACAGAGATTTGGGGTTGTATGGCTGCAAAGCAACAGACAAATTCTGCAAAGCATTGTCAGTAGCCACCAGATTCCAGGGGAGCTGCTGACACCTCATTTCAAACATTGGGCCTCCAGAACTGTTGCTTTAAGCTCCCCAATTTATGGTTCTTCATTACATTATGGTAACCCTAGGAGACTTGCTAGAGTACTCATTATTAACAGGAGCCACTTTAAGGTACTCCTAAAATTCCAGGTTTTACAAATATATGCTTATGAGTTTTTTTGAACTGATGAGAAGAAAAAAAGGAAAGCTTATTTTTACCCTTTTTACCTTTATTGGACTTAAAAATGAATGCTGAAGATAAAACAGCTTTGTTTAACTCTGTGCTATGTGAAATTATGAAACTATGAATATATTATGAATACATTAATTCTGTAAAATATTAAAAAATACTTTATTTGAAAGGAAATATCATCAGAAAGGAAATGAAGTTATATTTAGAGTACCAAGCAATGATGGAATGGAACATTTCACGCCACATTTCTTTTATGCATGCATTAGCTCGCTGGCTGTGCTAACATGTTAGTTATACTGTCTCGCCGCGCCCCCCCCCCAACCCCCAACCCTAGCATAGCTGAATCCAAAGAGTGGTGGAAAATGGTAATCAACATTTCCTTACAAACATGTTCTTGGCCCAAATAAAGTTTTAACTAAAACTTAAGTTTTAGTCCCAAGGTTTTTCTTTCTTTAAAAATAAGTTCAAATTCAATTTCCTCTTAAAATTTGAAAATGCTGGATATAGGCCCAGGATTCTATTCCCAGCTAGAATTTCTGCTCACAGTATGCTGGGGGGAATACACCTGGTAGGCTGTGAATGTGAATGGCTTAACTTCCTCTACTCCCTTAGAGATGATAACCAAGTAAGTGAGTTATAGACTAAGTTAAGCACAGGCCAACTGGGGGGCCATCTGGCATAACGAAAAGAGTCTGACCAACTCCTTGTTTGAAAGCTTTTCTTAAAAGCAAGAGAAATATGAATTTGCTCTTTACAGAGTCCCTGTGGTGTCATGAAAGTTAGGTTGGCTCAAAAATGTATGGGTCCAAGATGAACTCATGTGCCATCCCCCATCCTCCAATGTGGCCAGGATAAACTTAGGTGCCATCCCCCAGCCTCAATAAAGTTGTGGACCCATGTAGGCCACATCTATGCTTATGATGAAGAAAGAAATCTCTTATCCAAATGGAAAAACAAATGTTATTTTCTTGGTACAGAGCAAAAAGCTTCAGAATTAATAGCAGCATCTCTGCCCTAGAAGATCTATCAAGAGTGACACCTAATTCAGTGTTGGGAAAATCAGTGCGGGAGCTGGAAATGTTAGAACTTGTCTTTCCTTTATGGGAGAAGCAATCTTCTGATCCTGGAACTTCTTTGCTTGATTCCTGACCATGGTTCCCACCTTGTGCCCCATATCCCTAAACAAATGATAGCTCATGACTAGTTCTCAATGGAATTACCTCTTTTGGCTTCCCTCATAGATCAGTTGGTAAATCATTTGTCTGCAATGCAGGAGACCTGGGTTCGATTCCTGGGTCAGGAAGATCCCCTGGAGAAGGAAATGGCAACCCACTCCAGTATTCTTGCATGGAGAATCCCATGGATAGAGGATCCTGGCAGGCTACAGTCCATGGGATTGCAAGGGTCAGACACGATTTAGTGACTAAACCACCACCAGAATAAATGAGCCAGTATTCACTCTATCAGTTTCCTTCCATGATCTTTGGTGCATAAAGTGGGAATGAATCCAAAAAAGGGCTGCTGTAGAAAAGTGGGGGCCTAATGATAAAAAGTTGTGCCTTCATTTGAAACAGGATACAAGGATACTTGTAGCTGACTCATTGGAAAAGACTTCAATGCTGGAAAAGATTGAAGGCAAAAGGAGAAACGGGCGACAGAGGGTGAGATATTTAGAAAGTATCACAGACTCAGTGGACATGAGTTTGAGCAAACTCCGGGAGATAGTGAACGAGAGGGAAGCCTGGCATGCTGCAGTCCATGGGGCTGCAAAGAGTTGGACACAACTTAGCTACTGAGCACATACAACACACACAAAGATACTCAGTTGCTCCTGTTACATCCAGCTTGTCCACACCACACATATTTGCCTTTCTCCCCCTTGACTCTTTTAACTTTTTACACACCATACAATTTTACTTCTCTGATAATCCATTATTTTCTAACTCTAAAAATCTTCAAAATATCTCATTTCAGAGATGTATACCCTTCTTCCAAGTTTTGCTGAATTTATTTTTCTTTTTTAAAAATTTAAAAAATTTTTCAATATGGACCATTCTAAAAGTCTTCATTGAATTTGTTATACAATATTGTTTTTTTTTTTTTTTTTTTTTTTGTCTGCAAGGCATGTGGACTCTTAGCTTCCCGAACAGGGATTGAACCCACATCTCTTGCACTGGAAGGCAAAGTCTTAACCATTGGACTGCCAGGGAAGTCCCAGAATTTTCTTTTTCTAGTGATGATTAAATGTTTTTCCAAATACTACCTATACTAGCAACTAACTTTCATGTGAATATTCTGGCCAAACCAATGATAATAAATCCTAGTCTGTTTCAAAAATTCAATGCTGAGGAAAATTTAGTTTGCAACAAATATGATGGTACATACATTTATTTTAAAGTAGTAAATATTTATTTACATGGACATAGTATGAGAAAATCAAATACACTGTGTTTGTACGTAAAAATGAGGCCATAATGATGCCACAGAAGGACAGGTTCATGGCTTCTACTTTTCAATAATTAGTATAGATTTCTGTTGGTTGATCCATTCTATAGAGTCTAGTCCTCTATAGACCAGGAGCTTATATCTACAAAAAGCTTTCCAACTCTGGAATGTTCTAGTTCTTGTGAGCAGTTAATATTATCATTTTTATTAAAAGCTAATTGGCCCATGTAGAGATAGTGATCATATTCAGTTCAGTCAGTTCAGTCGTTCAGTCATATCTGACTCTGCAACCCCATGGACTGCAGCATGCCAGGCTTCCCTGTCCATCACCAACTCCCGGAGCTTGCTCAAACTCATGTCCATCGAGTCAGTGATGCCATCCAACTGTCTCATCCTCTGTCACCCTCTTCTCCTCCTGCCTTTAATCTTTCCCAGATCAGGGTCGTTTCCAATGAGTCAGTTCTTCGCATCAGATGGCCAAAGTATTAGAGCTTCAGCTTCAGCATTGGTCCTTCCAATGAATATTCAGGACTAATTTCCTTTAAGATTGACTGGTTTGATGTCCTTGCAGTCCAAGGAATTCTCAAGAGTCTTCAACACCACAGTTCAAAAGCATGACTTCTCCGGTGCTCAGCTTTCTTTCTGGTCCAAGTCTCATATCTGTGCGTGACTACTGGAAAAACCATAGCTTTGACTATATGGACCTTTGTTGGTAAAATAATGTCTCTGCTTTTTAATATGCTGTCCACATTTGTCAAAGTTTTTCTTCCAAGGAGCAAGCATCTTAATTTCATGGCTGCTGTCACCATCTGCAGTGAGTTTGGAGCCCAAGAAAATAAAGTCTTTCATTATTTCCATTGTTTCCCCATCTATTTACCATGAAGTGATGGGATCAGATGCCACAATCATATTACTACTTACCAAATAGTTCCTGTGTTCAAGTCACTGTGATAGAGGATGTGTACACATCATCTCCTTTAATTCTTAAGACTTTATGGAGGCAGATTTCATAGCATCCATTACAGAGATGAGAAAACTGAGATTCAGCAAAGTTAAGGAATTGTAGGGACACAAAGGGTTATCTGATTCTGCATTCTAGTCTTTTTATTGGCAAGAAAGTTTAATCATCTATATTTACTGGTAATAAACTTAGAGTTAAAAAGCTTTCAGACTTGAAGGTGAGAAAATCAAAACTAAGGAGAAATTTTCCTGGACTCACAGTTGGCAACTTTTTAAATAATCACATTAACAATCTGTTAAATAAATTGTTAGAGTAATCTAAAGTAATTAAAAGGGGACAAGATAAGATAGACTCCAGGGTGGCTAACAGTCTCATGTCCCCACGCTTCTAACAATGGTCTCTTAGACAGCAATCACCTTGGAGGAATTGGTCTTGGGGGTTTTGCCTGTCAGGACGGAATGCATGGAGATCTGTTTGCATGAAGCACTGTGACAAGTGCCACTTGACTTTATACTTTGGATATTTTGTGCATTTAAACAGCAGAATTGTAACTTATAAACTGTCCACATCATTTCTGTCATTCTTTGTTACTAAGATACTGAATCCTCTGAGAGAGATGTCATATTAGATCATATTTCTTACTCTGAAAACTGGTAGGTTTCTCAATAAATGAAAGTAACATTGGGAACACTAGCAAAAGTAGAAAGAAAAATGACATTATTGTTTTTTGTTGAGAATTTTGACCTTTCTAGAGGCTTCCGCAGGTCAGCTTCTGGTACTATCTTTTTTTCATGTCCTGGAGGAAGCTAAGAGTATATATACAGTGACATTTTTCATTTTGATATAGTTGATCTATTTTCCAGACTGTAGAAAACTGGGAAATGACTTTTCATTTAAATATAAGTTGAAACCCTTTGGGAAAGAAAAATAATTCAAGAAATATAGAGAAATGGCTGTTTCCAAGCCAACAGGAAAAAGGGAGACTTTTTGGTTTTCAAATTAGTTGTTAGGAAATACATTTTTCTTCCCATCAAACTTTTACTTTTCCTTCTTTAAAACAGATTAATCAAAGCTGTGAAAAAAAATCACTGTGGTTTAGTTTTCTGCCTGTTTGTTAAAAATGTGTAAAATATGAACAGGGGTTTCAAACTTTCTGAGTAAATTGTCATTTTGTGACTTTTTATTAAACTGTATTTCAAACCCAACATTGCAAGAGCTCATTGTTTGCTTCTAAGCCTTTCGCTGGTTAAGAATATGCTAAGGGGTTAGGTAGACCATGTCTTTAAAAACTGACAGTACAATTCCAAAGGACAAAATAGTTCCAACTATTATCCTGTAGTATCAAAATGCTGGAGTTCACATATTTCAGAATCTCATTAAAATAGACATCTGCTCATTTTTTCCTGCTTAAACAAGACACATTTGTTTTGTCTTTTTATTTGTCTTTTCTGAAATTTATATTTATCAATTTAAAAATCAAAATAGCACCCTTGAAAATTACACAACCTGCTTTAATTTCTAAAATAACTCTTTAGAGCACAAACGCAGATACACATGGCAGATCTGGGTATGAATATGGACTGCGTGACTCTGGACAAGTCATTGACTTTGGACAAGCCTTAGTCATTGTCTAAGGCTCAGTTGTATCACATGTACAGTAGGGAATAACAGAGGATCTGGAAAACTGTGTTTCTCAACAGGTGATCACCAGAGGAGAAAGATCAGCAGCATCTGAGAACTAGTTGCTGCTGCTGCTGCTGCTAAGTCTGACTCTGTGCGATCCCATAGACGGCAGCCCACCCGGCTCGACAGTCCCTGGGATTCTCCAGGCAAGAACGCTGGAGTGGTTGCCATTTCCTGCTCCAATGCATGAAAGTGAAAAGGGAAAGTGAAGTCGCTCAGTCATGTCTGACTCTTAGCGACCCCATGGACTGCAGCCTACCAGGCTCCTCTGTCCATGGGATTTTCCAGGCAAGAGTGCTGGAGTGGGGTGCCAGTGCCTTCTCCAGAGAACTAGTTCAGTTCAGTTCAGTTCAGTCGCTCGGTTGTGTCTGACTCTTTGCGACCCCATGAATCGCAGCACGCCAGGCCTCCTGCCTATCACCAACTCCCAGAGTTCACCCAGACTCACGTCCACCGAGTCAGTGATGCCATCCAGCCATCTCATCCTCTGTCGTCACCTTCTCCTCCTGCCTTCAATCCCTCCCAGCATCAGAGTCCTTTCCAATGAGTCAACTCTTTGCATGAGGTGGCCAAAGTACTGGAGTTTCAGCTTTAGCATCATTCCTTCCAAAGAAATCCCAG
>NW_011494902.1:1102562-1103377 GCF_000754665.1 Bison bison bison
CCATGATCTTCATTTTCTGAATGTTGAGATTTAAGCCAACTTTTTCACTCTCCACTTTCACTTTCATCAAGAGGCTTTTTAGTTCCTCTTCACTTTCTGCCATAAGGGTGGTGTCAGCTGCATATCTGAGGTTATTGATATTTCTCCTGGCAATCTTGATTCCAGCTTGTGTTTCTTCCAGTCGAGCATTTCTCATGATGTACTCTGCATAGAAATTAAATAAGCAGGGTGACAATATACAGCCTTGATGTGCTCCTTTTCCTATTTGGAACCAGTCTTTTGTTATATATCCAGTTCTAACTGTTGCTTCCTGACCTGCATACAAATTTCTCAAGAGGCAGATCAGGTGGTCTGGTATTTCCATCTCTTTCAGAATTTTCCACAGTTTATTGTGATCCACATAGTCAAAGGCTTTGGCATAGTCAATGCAGAAATAAATGTTTTTCTGGAACTCTCTTGCTTTTTCCATGATCCAATGGATATTGGCAATTTGATCTCTGGTTCCTCTGCCTTTTCTAAGTCCATCTTGAACATCAGGAAGTTCACAGTTCACGTATTGCTGAAGCCTGGCTTGGAGAATTTTGAGCATTTCTTTACTAGCGTGTGAGATGAGTGCTAATTGTGCAGTAGTTTGAGCTATTCTTTGGCATTGCCTTTCTTTGGGATTGGAATGAAAACTGACCTTTTCTAGTCCTGTGGCCACTGCTGAGTTTTCCAAATTTGCTGGCATATTGAGTGTAGCACTTTCACAGCATCATCTTTCAGGATTTGAAATAGCTCAACTGGAATTCCATCACCTCCACTAGCTTTGTTCA
>NW_011494902.1:1103477-1104036 GCF_000754665.1 Bison bison bison
ACCAACTCCCAGAGTTCACCCAGACTCACGTCCACCGAGTCAGTGATGCCATCCAGCCATCTCATCCTCTGTCGTCCCCTTCTCCTCCTGCCTTCAATCCCTCCCAGCATCAGAGTCCTTTCCAATGAGTCAACTCTTTGCATGAGGTGGCCAAAGTACTGGAGTTTCAGCTTTAGCATCATTCCTTCCAAAGAAATCCCAGGGCTGATCTCCTTCAGAATGGTTGGATCTCCTTGCAGTCCAAGGGACTCTCAAGAGTCTTCTCCAACACCACAGTTCAAAAGCATCAATTCTTCGGTGCTCAGCCTTCTTCACAGTCCAACTCTCACATCCACACATGACCAAAGGAAAAACCATAGCCTTGACTAGACGGACCTTTGTCAGCAAAGTAATGTCTCTGCTTTTGAATATGCTGTCTAGGTTGGTCATAACTTTCCTTCCAAGGAGTAAGCGTCTTTTAATTTCATGGCTGCAATCACCATCTGCAGTGATTTTGGAGCCCCAAAAAATTAGTCTGACACTGTTTCCACTGATTCCCCATCTATTTCCATGAAGTGAT
>NW_011494902.1:1104136-1112921 GCF_000754665.1 Bison bison bison
TGCCTTTTCTAAGTCCATCTTGAACATCAGGAAGTTCACAGTTCACGTATTGCTGAAGCCTGGCTTGGAGAATTTTGAGCATTTCTTTACTAGCGTGTGAGATGAGTGCAATTGTGCAGTAGTTTGAGCATTCTTTGGCATTGCCTTCTTTTGGGATTGGAATGAAAACTGACCTTTTCTAGTCCTGTGCACTGCTGAGTTTCCAAATTTGTCTGGCATATTGAGTGTAGCACTTTCACAGCATCATCTTTCAGGATTTGAAACTAGCTCAACTGGAATTCCATCACTCCACTAGCTTTGTTCATAGTGATGCTTCCTAAAGCCCACTTGACTTCACATTCCAGGATGTCTGGCTCTAGGTCAGTGATCACACCATCGTGATTATCTGAGACATGAAGATCTATTTTTACAGTTCTTCTGTGTATTCTTGCCATCTCTTCTTAATATCTTCTGCTTTTCTTAGATCCATACCATTTCTGTCCTTTATTGTGCCCATCTTTGCATGAAATGTTCCCTTGGTATCTCTAATTTTCTTGAAGAGATCTCTAGTCTTTCCCATTCTGTTGTTTTCCTCTATTTCTTTGCATTGATCGCTGAAGAAGGCTTTCTTATCTCTTCTTGCTATTCTTTGGAACTCTGCATTCAGATGCTTATATCTTTCCTTTTCTCCTTTGATTTTCACTTCTCTTCTTTTCACAGTTATTTGTAAGGCCTCTGCAGACAGCCATTTTGCTTTTTTGCATTTCTTTTCCACAGGGATGGTCTTGATCCCTGTCTCCTGTACAATGTCACGAACCTCATTCCATAGTTCATCAGGCACTCGGTCAGGGGCAGAAGCCAGGAGGACCCCATGCCCGAAGGGTGGAGGCCAAGAGGAGTTACCCCATGTCTGAGGTCAGGGGCAGCGGCCAAGAGTGCCAGGCTGCAATGGCACAGGAATGGCCGAGAGGAGCTACCCCACATCCAAGGTCAGGAGGGGTGGCCGAGAGGAGTTACCCCGCATCTGAGGTCAGGGGAGGCCATGAGAGGAGTTACCCTGCGTCCGAGGTCAGGGGCGGAGGCCGGGAGGAACTATCCTACGCCCCTACGCCTGAGGCCAGGGGCTGCAGCCGGGCAGACAAACCCCACATCCAAGGAGCAGTGGCTTGGCGGGCCCAGGAGGGCCTAGAGGAGCTATCCCAAGTTGAAGGTCAGGAAGGGCCACAGTGAGGAGATACCCCTCGTCCAAGGTAAGGAGCAGTGGCTGCGCTTTGCTGGAGCAGCCGTGAAGAGATACCCCACGCCCAAGGTAAGAGAAACCCAAGTAAGACGGTAGGTGTTGCAAGAGGGCATCAGAGGGCAGACACACTGAAACCATAATCACAGAAAACTAGTCAATCTAATCACACTAGGACCACAGCCTAGTCTAACTCAATGAAACTAAGCCGTGCCCGTGGGGCAACCCAAGATGGGCGGGTCATGGTGGAGAGATCTGACAGAATGTGGTCCACTGGAGAAGGAAATGGCAAATCACTTCAGTATTCTTGCCTTGAGAACCCCATGAACAGTATGAAAAGGCAAAATGGTAGGATACTGAAAGAGGAATTCCTCAGGTCAGTAGGTGCCCAATATGCTACTGGAGATCAGTGGAGAAATTAACTCCAGAAAGAATGAAGGGATGGAGCCAAAGCAAAAACAATACCCAGCTTTGGCTGTGACTGGTGATAGAAGCAAGGTCCGATGCTGTACAGAGCAACACTGCATAGGAACCTGGAATGTCAGGTCCATGAATCAAGGCAAATTGGAAGTGGTCAAACAAGAGATGGCAAGAGTGAATGTCGACATTCTAGGAATCAGCGAACTCAAATGGGCTGGAATCAGTGAATTTAACTCAGATGACCATTATATCTATTACTGCGGGTAGGAATCCCTTAGAAGAAATGGAGTAGCCATCATGGTCAACAAAAGAGTCCAAAATTCAGTACTTGGATGCAATCTCAAAAACGACAGAATGATCTCTGTTCGTTTCCAAGGCAAACCATTCATATCACAGTAATCCAAGTCTATGCCCCAACCAGTAACGCTGAAGAAGCTGAAGTTGAATGGTTCTGTGAAGACCTACAAGACCTTTTAGAACTAACACCCAAAAGAGATGTCCTTTTCATTATAGGGGACTGGAATGCAAAAGTAGGAAGTCAAGGAACACCTGGAGTAACAGGTAAATTTGGCCTTGGAATATGGAATGAAGCAGGGCAAAGATGAATAGAGTTTTGCCAAGAAAATACACTGGTCATAACAAATCCCCTCTTCCAACAACATAACAGAAGACTCTACACATGGACATCACCAGATGGTCATCACCGAAATCAGATTGATTATATTCTTTGCAGCCAAAGATGGAGAAGCTCTATAGAGTCAGCAAAAACAAGACCAGGAGCTGACTGTGGCTCAGACCATGAACTCCTTATTGCCAAATTCAGAGTTAAATTGAAGAAAGTAAGGAAAACCACTAGACCATTCAGATATGACCGAAATCACATCCCTTATGATTATACAGTGGAAGTGAGAAATAGATTTAAGGGCCTAGATCTGATAGATAGAGTGCCTGATGAACTATGGAATGAGAGAACTAGTTAGAAATGCACAATTTCAGGCCCTACTCCAGACCCAAGGAACCAAAAACTTTGGGAGTAGGGCACAGTAATGTGTGTCTTCAAGCTTCCATGGGATTCTGATACACATTCAATTTTGAGAACCACAACTCAACAACACAACACAAAAACAAACAACCCAATTGATAAATGGGCAGAAGACCTAAATAGACATTTCTCTAAAAGACGACATACAGATGGCCAACGGACACATGGAAAGAAGCTCAGCATTGCTAATTATTAGAGAAATGCAAATAAAAAAGACAATGAGGTACCACCATACCAATCAGAATGGCTATCACTAAAAAAAATCTATAAATAACATATGCATGTATCCTTTCTGCCCTAAACTTTTTTTTTTTTGTAGACCCCAATAGAAAATAAACAAGTTTTAAAAAATCTATAAATAACAAATGCTGGAGAGGATGTGGACAAAAGGGAACCCTCCTACGTTGTTGGTGAGAATGTACATTAGTATAGTCTCTATAGAGAACAGTTTGGAATTTCCTCAAAAAAACTAAAAACAGAACTACTATATGATCCAGCAATCCTACTCTTAGGCGAAGATCCAGACTAAACCATAATTTAGTCTGGTCCCATCACTTCATGGCAAATAGATGGGGAAACAATGGAAACAGTGACAGATTTTATTTTCTTGGGCTCCAAAAATCACTGCAGATGTTGACTGCAGGCATGAAATAAAAAGACACTTGCTCCTTGGAAGAAAAGCTGACAAACCTAGACAGCATATTGAAAAGCAGAGACATTACTTTGCCGACAAAGGTCTGTCTAGTCAAAGCTATGGTTTATCCAGTGGTCATGTATGGATGTGAGAGTTGGACTGTGAAGAAGGCTGAGCGCCAAAGGATTGATGCTTTTGAACTGTTGGTGTTGGAGAAGACTCTTGAGAGTCCCTTGGACTGCAAGGAGAGCCAACCAGTCCATCCTAAAGGAAATCAGTCCTGAATATTCATTGGAAGGACTGATATTGAAGTTGAAGCTCCAATATTTTGGCCACCTAATGCAAAGAGCCAATTCATTTGAAAAGACCCTAATGCTGGGAAAGATTAAAGGCAAGAGGAGAAAGGGATGACAGAGGATGAGATGGTTGGATGGCATCACTGACTTGATGGACATGAGTTTGAGCAAGCTCTGGGAGTTGGTGATGAACAGGGAAGCCTGGCATGCTGCAGTCCATGGGGTTGAAAAGAGTAGGACGCAGCTGAGTGACTGAACTGACTAAAACTATAATCAAAAAGATACATGCACCCCTATGAACACAGTGGTACTATTTACCACAGGCAAGACACAGATCCAACCTAGATGTCCAATGACAAATGAATGGATAAAGAAGATGTGGTATAAGTGTGTATATTCATACATATATATATGGATACACACACACATACACAATGGAATACTACTAAGCCACAAGAAAGAATGAAATAATGCCATATGCAGCACATGAATGGACCTAGACATTATCACACTAAGTGAATTAAGTCAGAGGAAGACAAATACCATACAGTATCACTTATATGTAGGATCTAAAATATGATGCAAATGAGCTTATCTGTGAAACAGAAGCAGACCCACAGACAGAGAGAACACACTTGTGGTTGCCAAGGGGGAGAGTAGAGGGAGCAAGGGATGGGTTAGGACTTTGGAATTAGCAGATGCAAACTATTATATATAGAATGGATAGACAACAAGGTCCTATTGTATAGCACAGGGAACTATATTCAATACCCTGTGATAAAATATAATGGAAAAAATGCAAAAAAGAATATATATGTATAGCTGACTCACTCTGCTATACAGCAGAAATTAACACAACATTGTAAATCAACTATTCTGCAATAAAATGAATCTAAAAAAATAATTTTGAGAAAAATTGCTCTGAAGATCAGCCATGATCTATACAGAAGGCTTATGTGACACATTTTAGAAGTTCAAGAAATAGTGACTATTGTCTTTCTGTTATTACTCCAATTATATGGAAGACACTGAAGCACAGAGCTGGAAAGGGCACCTGAGCATTCCTGCTCAATCAAGTGGCCGGCTGGGCCACTCCTCCACTCAGCAATCTCTCTTTGTAGGACGTGGTAGATAGATAAATCTCAGTTATAAGTGCACCAAGTGTAGGAGAGAGCATGGCTCCTCCAAAGTTAATTTAGTAATACCAGCCATCTCCCTGCTGGGGCCAAGTGATAAGAAATGGTCTTTCTCCTGATAAGAACTATCTTAGAAATTCTGAAATCATAAATTGTGATATGCTTAGAATTATAGTTTTAGAAGTGGAAGTAGTTTACAGATCATCCATTTCAGTTTTCACACTGTGCTTTGCAGAGATTAGTGGATCTCCTCCCAGAATCTCTGGAGAAACTTAAAAAAAATTGTAATGGGAACACACAACCCACAAAATTCTGACTTAACTAGTCTAGAATTTAGCTGGTTAAAAGTTCCTTATGCAGGGTTGCCAGATAAAACACAGGACACCATGTAAAATTGGACACCTAGGTAAATACTAAAACATTATTTCATTGTTTAACTGAAATCATACTTTAACTGGGTGTCATATTTTTGTTTGTTAAATATGGCAACCAAACTGGAGGATTTTAAGAACCAGGTAGGGTTGAGAAATGCCCTTGTAGGGTTTCCATTGAAATACAGCTGCAACTGTAGTGACCTAAGAGAGCATGGCAAGCACCATCTGTGCCCATCAAACCTGCTTTTCTTGTATTAACACTTTTACATTTGAAAATTGCAAATTTTGTACATTTACATTAGTAATTTTTATATTTACATTACAAAAATTTACATTTGTTATCTATCCTATGTATTAAGTTTCTGTAATATTTTACTTGCAAAAAGTTTCTGTTATGACTAAAAAAGATTTGTAAACCTCTAATCTAATTTAAGATCTTTTTTCCAGATTAGCAAAATTTAAAACCCAGAGACAATGGCTCTTAGTTAAGCTCTCATAGCTAATCAATTGCAAAACCAAACTCTTGCATCAGATGCTTTTGCTAGAACCCTTTTCCTTTTTCTAAGATAGAGGTCAGGAATAAGAGGTGCTATGATCCTATCTAAAAGTGCTGGAGGAACATTTGGCAAATCCCTAAAATTTTTCCAGAGACTGTGCTCAGCCTAGGGATTAAGGTGTGATTTCAGTTCTCAAGGAGCTGATACAGGGAGATAAGCACAAATACTGTAGCTGTCTTTAGAAAGAAATGCCACTGACTTTTCTGACTTGTTCCCTCCAAAATTCGACTATTCGAAGTATCTTTGTTTGATATGCAAAATGAGAATAGTAGGCTGAGGTTGGAGGATAGCACTGGGTGTACCAGAGGCAACTGGAATCTAATCTAAATTTGCATTTTGAAAGTTAAAGGAATCAAAAGTAAATGATGACAAATGACATGGGGATGATTTGTGCTGTGGCGTGAGTCACAATGGCTACATCTGTCAGATTTTTTTGACAAATGGTCTTGAATGTTCTACAGTTAAATGAATCACATAGAACTTAATGGGCTTCCCTGGTGGCTCAGATGGTAAAGAATATGCCCACAATGTGGGAGACCTGGGTTTGATCCCTGGGTTGGGAAGAACCCCTCCAGTATATGGCAACCCAGTCCAGTATTCTTGCCTGGAGAATCCTCAGGGACAAAAGAGCCTGGTGGGCAGCAGTCCAAGGGGTCACAAGGAGTTGGATATGACGGAATGACTAAGCACACATAGAACTTAACAGGATTGGGGAATAAAAAAATGTGCCCTCCTATTTGGGGGAATACATTACTCCCATCCAGTGAAGGCGGGCAATCACTAACAGTGTTTCAGTGCCATTTGAAAAAATAAAATACAAACAGGCATTGGGTGGAGTGGAGGTAATGCATTCTCTAAGGACCTCCCCACCAGGGTCAATTTGGTAGGGTCTATGAAGGGCAATGAGGAAAGACAGCTGTTCCTTGGCATCACTTTTGGAAATTAAAGGAAACTCCAGCTTCTTCTTCCCATTTCCAGGTGACTGAAAGACATTTTAGGTGATTAGTTGGCCTGAGGGAAAGAGATAAAGGAAGCAGGACTAACAAGCCGTAAATGGGTCAACCTTGAGGGCAAGAAAACTCCAGAGATACAATTATCTTCCCCTAAGAGTTTGGACTCTGACTCCAACCAGTCCCCAAGGCTCACACAGTGTAAGGGAAATTGCAGACTGTTCACACCATCTACAGAAGACTTATTGATTTTTGCATCTTTGTATTTTCTGTTGTCATCTTGCCTCTCTCCCAACCAGCATCACCGGGAACCACGTTGTCTCCTCCATGTCCTTCAGTTTCATTTTGGAGGTTTCCTTTAGTTGGGACTCCCAAGCCTCCCTATTACCTCCTTCCAGGATCACTATGGGTCTAAGAACCTCAGGGTAGGACTCTCTCAGGTGCAGAGTAATTTCTAGGATATATAGTCTGAGTCTGTTACCATTTGAGGATAAAAGGTATTTGTTATTACCAGATTTCCACAATGTTTTGAAAAATTTTAAAGTAATTAACATGCTCAATGTAAGTATTCAAGCACTGTTCTTTTCAATATATTCAAGTCCTCTTGGCATATATAAATTTATTCTGTGGGAATTTTTCTTTTGAAGTTGCTTTCAGAATCAGATTATTAGCTTCATTATTTCAAAGTTACATGTCATATTTTGCTTTTGACCATAAATGGTATTATTGCCTGGATCCACCAGATTTGTCTCTTAATAATGATGGGCTGATTACAAAAACCAAATTCACCTCTAGTGGATGAAAACATCCACTTTAAGGGAACATAAACAACATTCTGAACAATGGGTTGGATCTTCCTCCTCAGTCAGTTGAAATGAATATACAAGATTGATTGATTGAGTCCTCATTCATTAAACACTTATTTTGTGTAAATATTAACAGGTTTAGGGATACCAAAATAAATAATTCATGAGGGAATAAGCTATATGAGTAAAATCATCTCGTTATAAAATTCTGTAATTGCATATTTTATAGTTCATAGTTTTTATCTCTCTAATAGTATTGGAGAAGGGGACGACAGAGGATGAGATGGCTGGATGGCATCACTGACTCAATGGACGTGAGTCTGGGTGAACTCCGGGAGTTGGTGATGGACAGGGAGGCCTGGCGTGCTGTGATTCATGGGGTCGCAGAGTGTCCACAACTGAGCGACTGAACTGAACTGAACTGAATAGTATTTTGAGCAAATTTAGCATTACTGACAAAAATATATAATCCCCTGGTACTCCTTAGATGTCTAAGTTCTGATGTGCCAGTTACAAAATATGATTATTAAAGTTACTCCTTTTTCTTATGTGGTCACATCAGTAACATAGAGAGTTAACTGTCACCCAATATCTAATATCCTATTTTTCCTTTTAATAATTGAAGCTTCTGAGGTTTAATTGGGGTTTTGGCCTCCCAGCTACTGCAGGTGCCCTTGCATCTAGGCATGGCCATATGTCTAAATTCTGACCAATGGCTCTGAATGAAATGATATACGTATGTTCTAGATTGTATCCATAAAATGGGTACCTTTGTCCTCCATTTTCTCTTTCTCCCCTCCTGGGAGCTGGAAGACAGATGAGGTGCTGGTGAGTCAGCTTGGTTTATAAGGATGAGAATCACACCCCAGAAGGTGGTGAAGTAACCCATGAAAGGAACATGAGTACCTGGATGATTTTACGGAACACCACCACAGGAGTCATCTTCCTACCTCTGGCCTGAGATGGAGAAGGAAACAGATTTCTATCTTGGTTTTCATCATTGTGTTTTGGGGTCTAACCTAAGGCTACATTCCAAATGATAAACCAGGCGCATGTCAAGTCAACTGTCTTTTTACTCTGAACACTTAGAAAAAAAGAAACTAAATCCTTTCATTTGCCTCTACTCTGTATGCAGGATATTTTAAGAACTTTTCCATCATGAGTGGTGAGAACATCCGTCTTTTGATCTCTACATCTTCAGGAGCTCTGAATGCTCATAGTAAGATCATTCTTCCACTGGCCTCCATACCGCCACTGGCAGGAGAGAAACGGAGGCTTAGTGCAAAATACTTCAGATAAGGATGCCCCACTCTTGAGCTTACTGGAAGGATTAGAGGAGGGGGGGGGTTCCCTA
>NW_011494902.1:1113021-1121189 GCF_000754665.1 Bison bison bison
GGGGGGTTTCCATATTGTCATACTTCTGGAAGGACATCTCCCTCTCCTCCAGTCTGCCCTCTGATATGCAGTCTTGCCACTATCATTTTCCTGGAAATCTCAGGGTTAATCTCACAAAGCCTCATACATGTGTATGTATCAGTAATCACAAAAAACTTAGAACTCTGGGGTGATTCATCATCCCCTGATCCTCATCTTCATTTGGGTCTTACTTCACGTAGAATCTCTCTCCTATCCCTCCCCTGCCCCTGTGCTCTTGAAACTTGAAGTAAACAAATAGAAACATTACCTATATACCCTCAACCTCTCTGAACACCCACTTCATCTTCTAATTCTTACTGAAATCTGACTCTTCTCTGGGGAAATGGCTTCCCATGAAGCCCTCTCAAGTGGTGGCTACTTTCTTCCCTATCCCCTTTGTACCGCTGGTCCTGGAGGTGGAGTAGGAATCCCCCTTCCCCTCCTTGTTGCCTCAGGATTGAATTTCATGTCCTCTGACTGCCATTTATTTCCCATCTTTGCTATAATCATCTATGGATCTCCTGGTCATTTCCTCTAATTCCTTGATGATTTTAGATTATACTATCACATTCTCTGATGTAACTCTAGTTAAAAATCTTGAAGATTTCAATGTCCATGAAGATAATTCTTTGAATGCCCTGGCTGTGGTCTTCCACAGGGCTGGTCCTCCACCCACACGCCCTGCCATCAAATGCAACTTCTCCTGAACCTCAATTTCAAACTTCCCAATCTCCTCTTTTACCAGCTTATTCCTTCTAATATTTCAGCTCAACAATCTTTTGATTTGAATTTATATTCCTTCTAATACTTCAGCTCAACAATCTTTTGATTTGAATTTATCATCCATTCTACAATTTTGTAATGGTTCCTTATATCCCTCATGTCAACATTTCCATTCTTAGCTAACTTTGTCTTCATGGCTCATCATTGTAATCACTTCCTTTCAAGTGCTCTCAACTCCACTGCCCTTTCTGCAGTACCACCTGGCAAAGAGTTAACTTTGTTAAGTCCAACTCACTGGCTATTTTTCGTTCATGCTGCTACATATGGATGTAGATGAACACACAACCCTATTCGCTGGTCTCATTTAATTCATAATTCCTAACGTCAAGTAGACAATCCTGCTCAATTTCTCTAGCCTATTGGCTGTCCCTCTCCCCTATGTGAGACTATCTCACACTTTATCCTCTCCAAAATTTCAACACCTTCTTACCAGTTCTTACTCTCAGCTGATGACCTTGCTTTCTATTTTCCTGAGAAAATGGAAGCAAGCAGAGGAGAATTTTCACAAGGTCCCATTCATATCTAATACCATCTGCCCATAAATTCTCCTGCCTCCTAGTTATCATGCATGAACACATGTTCCTATCTAAGGCCAGCCCCTCTACTTGTACACACTTCCTACAGTATCAGTTTTTCTCCTAATTTTACTAGATTATTTTCTTCAGCATACACCATGTAGTCATTTTTCCTATCTAAAAAAAAATACTTCTCCAGTGACACCATTTATTTATACCATTTACAATAAAAATCTTGAAAGATTTATATATACTTACTGTATCTAATTCCTCTCTTTCTACTCTTTCCTAAGCCCTCTCTAACTAGACAACCAACTTATCATTCTATGCTCTCCTTCTGGTCTAATCACTCAAAGGTTAATTTTCAGTTTTTATGTGAGTCGATCTAACTACTGACATCATTTGATATAATTTAATCTCTTCCCCTCCTTGGGAACTTTTTTGTAATCATAACCTACATCGAAAAGTTGAGTCAGATTTAAAACGTAAGGGTTCAGGATAGGGAACACGGGTATACATGTGGCAGATTCATGCTGATATATGGCAAACCCAATACAATATTGTAAAGTTAAAAAATAAAATTAAAAAAAAAAAAAAAGAAAAGTGTTCATAAGCTACGAATAATTTAAATAAGAAAAAAAATAAAATGTAAGTTGCTTGCAAGGCCCTAGTAACATCAAATTCTGAATTAGGAGGTGTTTACCTCTATGAGGCAAATACTGGGAGGAATTTGGAAAACTCAGCAGTGGCCACAGGACTGGAAAAGGTCCGTTTTCATTCCAGTCCCAAAGAAAGGCAATGCCAAAGAATGCTCAAACTACCACACAATTGCACTCATCTCACACACTAGTAAAGTAATATTCAAAATTCTCCAAGCTAGGCTTCAACAGTCCATGACCCATGAACTCCCAGATGTTCAAGCTGGATTTAGAAAAGGCAGAGGAATCAGAGATCAAATTGCCAACATCTGTTAGATCACCAAAAGGGCAAGAGAGTTCCAGAAAAACATCTACTTCTACTTTATTGAGGAGAAGGCAATGGCACCCTACTCCAGTACTCTTGCCTGAAAAATCCCATGGATTGAGGAGCCTGGTAGGCTGCAGTCCTTGAGGTCGCTAAGAGTCAGACATGACTGAGCGACTTCACTTTCACTTTTCACTTTCATGCATTGGAGAAGGAAATGGCAACCCACTCCAGTGTTCTTGCCTGGAGAATTCCAGGGATGGGGGAGCCTGGTGGGATGCTGTCTATGGGGTCGCACAGAGTCGGACACGACTGAAGCGACTTAGCAGCAGCAGCAGCAGCAGCTACTTTATTGACTATAGAAAAGCCTTTGACTATGTGGATCACAACAAACTGTGGAAAATTCTTCGAGAGATGGGAATACCAGACCACCATGACCTGCCTCCTGAGAAATCTGTATGCAGGTCAAGAAGCAACAGTTAGAACTGGACATGGAACAATAGACTGGTTCCAAATCGGGAAAGGAGTACATCAAGGCTGTATTTTGTCACCCTGCTTATTTAACTTATATGCAGAGTATATGTGAAATGCCTGGCTGGATGAAGCACAAGCTGGAATCAAGATTGCTGGGAGAAATATCAATAACCTCAGATATGCAGGTGACACCACACTTATGGCAGAAAGCAAAGAAGAACTAAAGAGCCTCTTGATGAAAGTGGAAGAGGAGAGTGAAAAAGTTGGCTTAAAGCTCAACATTCAGAAAATGAAGATCATGGCATCTGGTCCCATCACTTCATGGCAAACAGATGGGGAAACAATGGAAACAGCGAGAGACTTTATTTTCTTGCACTCCAAAATCACTGCAGATGCCTACTGTAGCCATTAAATTAAAGGACACTTGCTTCTTGGAAGAAAAATTATGACCAACCTAGACAGCATGTTAAAAAGTAGAGACATTACTTTGCCAACAAAGGTCTGTCTAGTCAAAGCCATGATTTTCCCAGTAGTCATGTATGGATGTGAGAGTTGGACTATAAAGAAAGCTGAGCACCGAAGAATTGATGCTTTTGAACTGTGGTGTTGGAGAAGACTCTTGAGAGACGCTTGGACAGCAAAGAGATCCAACCAGCCCATCTTAAAGGAGATCAGTCCTGGATATTCTTTGGAAGGATGATGTTGAAGCTGAAAGTCCGATACTTTGGCCACCTGATGTGAAGAACTGACTCATTTGAAAAGACCTTGATGCCAGGAAAGATTGAGGGCAGGAGGAGAAGGGGATGATAGAGGATGAGATGGTTGGAGGGTATCACTGACTCAATGGACATGAGTTTGAGTAGGCTCTGGGAGTTGGTGATGGACAGGGAAGCCTGGAATGCTGCAGTCCATGGGGTTACAAAGAGTTGGACATGACTGAGCGACTGAACTGAACTGAACTGAACTGATGAAACAAATTATGAAGAAAAAGGAGGACCCAAGAGCTTGTCTTTAAAATTGATGATGTCCACATTTTAGCATAAACTTCTGAAAGCCAGGTAGAACTTCAGAATTCATCTAGCCCAACACTCTTATTTTACACTGAGGTCCAGAGGAGAGGAGTGTTTTCTCCATTGTTACAGGGTTGGGATTACCACCTAGATCTTCTTATCCTAGTATCCAGTTTACACTGCTTTACCTTTACCTACATACCTCTTATATGTGCATATGCATGCATGTGTGTGTATTAAAAAATACCTTGGAAGCATATGTATGTAGATATATATAGAACCATATATGAACACAAGATATAAGTGCAATATTTATATGTATACACACATATAAATACCATACATATATACATATATGTATACACACACACACACACAGTGGTCCTGGAAAAGACTTTTGACAGTCCTTTGGAAAGCAAGGAGATGAAACCAGTCAATACTAAAGGAAATTAGCCCTGAATATTCACTGCAAGGACTGATGCTGAAGCTGAAGCTCCAATACTTTGGTCACCTGAGGTGAAGAGCAGACTCACTGGAAAAGACCCTGATGCTGGGAAAGACTGAAGGCAAATGAAGATGAAGATGGCAGAGAATGAGATGGTTAGATAGCATCACCAACCCAATGGACATGAATTTGAGCAAATTCCTGGAGATAGTAAA
Organism: Bison bison bison; assembly: GCF_000754665.1. NCBI lineage: Eukaryota > Metazoa > Chordata > Mammalia > Artiodactyla > Bovidae > Bison > Bison bison. The sequence goes on from NW_011494902.1 coordinate 1,117,448, forward strand.
GGACAGGGAAGCCTGGCATGCTGCAGTCCATGGGATTGCAGAGAGTTGGACATGACTTAGTGACTAGGCAACAACAATGTTTTCTGTATTCAGAAATCTTTCCCTTCCTTCAGTTCAGAAGGAATTTGTATGTGCGTGGATTTATCTCTGGGCTTTCTATTTTGTTCCATTGATCAATATTTCTGTCTTTGTGCCAGTACCATACTGTCTTGATAACTGTGGCTTTGTAATAGAGCCTGAAGTCAGGTAGGTTGATTCCTCCAGTTCCATTCTTCTTTCTCAAGATAGCTTTGGCTATTCGAGGTTTTTTGTATTTCCGTACAAATTGTGAAATTATTTGTTCTAGCTCTGTGAAGAATACCGTTGGTAGCTTGATAGGGATTGCATTGAATCTATAAATTGCTTTGGGTAGTATACTCATTGTCACTATATTGATTCTTCCAATCCATGAACATGGTATATTTCACCATCTATTAGTGTCCTCTTTGATTTCTTTCACCAGTGTTTTATAGTTTTCTATATATAGGTCTTTAGTTTCTTTAGGTAGATATATTCCAGAAGGAATTTGGAAAGTCATGTTTTTAATTTACTGTTACTGTTAAATCAAAATACAATAAAATTTTAAAATATTGATCTTATATTAAGTCACCTTGCAAAACATTCCTTATTATTTCTAGTAGAGTAGATTTTACATAAGTTCTTTTGTGATTTTTAATGGACATGTCCATAACATATAAATTGAAAGAGAGAAACAATGCTATAAAAGAGGAGAGGAAATTTTTTTTAAAAATTCCGGAAAAAAAAAAAAAAAGCTTGAACACTAGAAAAAGAAAGAGATAAAAGAAACAGAAACATAAGATATGAACTAGTTAAATGCCCTTGTGAAAGAGTCAGAATAAGAGAAAATAACTAAGCAAAGGTGAAAGAAAAATATGACAAAAATAAGGAAAGAAATCAATAAAATAAAGGTTAAAAACAATAGATTGAGCAAAGTTAAAATTAGTTTTTGGAAAAGACTTGCAAAGTTTACAAACCACTGCCAATACTGATTTAAACAAAAAGAAACATTACATAATATTATTAACAAAAAGAGAATGTAACTGTATATGTAGTAGAGACCAAAATGATAATAAGTAAAATTAATAAGCTAGTTTATGTCAATATACATAAAAACTTAGACAAAGATATAGTCTCATAAAACATTACACAGTTTATCAGAACTGACAGAAGATGAAGAACCCAGAAAAATTTTATAGCTATTAATGAAATTAAAGCATCATTAATAATATTCTTACAAAGAATATATCAGGATAAGATATTCTAACTCATACAACTTCTTAAAAAGAACAGAAAAAGAGGGAGTACTACCTAGTCATTTTTACAAGACCAGTGTTATTTTGATAGTAAAGTATAATAAAGTACAAGGTAAAGAAAGCACAGGAAAATAACACCACTTAGCCATTTCAACCCATTTAATAAAGTGGGTTAATAATAAATCAAATAGCAATAAATAATTAAATGGTTTAATAATACATAAGTGAAATATTAACTAATTAAATGGATCAGTATATATAAAATATTACTATATTACAGATAAATTGGGTTTATCTCAAGGATATAAGGCTGGTTTAATTTTTAAATGTATAAATATCTTTTATTTCATTAAGAGATTAAAGGTAAAAACCACATGATCATCCCATTAGATGCATCTATACTCTCTGATAAAAGTCAACATGAATATATGATTTTATAAAAAACCTCTTAGTTAACTAGGATTAAAATAGAATTCTCTAACATTATAAAGTTAATCTACCAAAAAATAACGACAACAAAAAAATACAAAAAACAATCATCCTAAATGGGGACACACTGAAATAGTCCCTTTAAAAGCGAGCCATGAGACTAGAATGCCTATCATCACTACTCCATCATTGATCAAAGAATCTTTCTTTTAGAAGTATCCATCCTTTTCATAGACCCTCAGGCTAATTTCCCCCTCAAATGTAACTCTAAAAAACCTGTGTTCTTAGACCCAAGGTTCAGTGTTTTGAAAGGTGGAACACTCCTCTCTGCCCCAAATCATCAGCACATTCCTTTTTTAAAAATGATGCTCTACAGCATGGTACATTTTATCAGAGAAAAAAAGGGAAAAGTATAATTTGACATAGTTGTAAATCCTGAAGTATTATCTAGGCTAAATACCATCTTCCTATGGAATCAAGGAATTAAACTCATTTTTCTTTCTGAACGCAGATCTTAAAGAGCTGTTTTAGCCCATAATTTCTTTCATCTTATGATCCAACTGGTATTATACTGAATAACATTTGTAATTTAACCACATTATGTGTGTGAACTTTGCACTCCAAAGAGACATTCTGTGGCACTGACATGATAATTTTTTTTAAAAAACTTTTTTTACTTTTGAGAAAGACACTGGGAAATTCTGAGATGCTGGTTCACTTTATGCTTTCCTCTGAAAACCCAACTGAGCTTTTATGAAGAGAATAGTTCATTTCAGCAGTAATGCTTTTCACTCATCTGACAAGCATTGACTAGGCGCCTCCTATGTGCCAGGTACTGTTCTAGGCACTGGAGATGCAACAATGAACAAAACAACACATGCAGTCCTTGTGCTGCTTAAATGTCCAGAAACACATGAGCACTGTTAATAATAAACATAGGCAAAGGTGTGTCCAGAAGGCGGACATGGGGACCCCCAGTCCCACTCTATGTTTTCCTTTTCTCTCTGAAAACCCTCCATTATGACATTTTAGGGACAAGAAAAGTGTCTGGGTTGAACCCCTTCCAGGCTTCTGTAACCCTTCCGTACCAGAGCTGTACGTCACTGAGCCTTTATTTGTAAATTAATTTATAACAATAACAATAGCCAGCATTAAAGGACATTTTTCCAAAAGGCATGCTGTATATACTGTCTCATTAAAATCTTGCATTTAAGCATTATTATTGTCATTTGATGGATGAGAAATTGAGGCTCAGAGAAGCTCAGTGATACCACATGCTATGGATATTAATTCAAGTTGTCCTGACTTCAAATCCTTCATGAATATTTCCCAGTATATCTGGCTGACCCATTCATTCATTCATGCATTCCTACAGGTATGCATTATTTTATCCACTATCTTAGCAAACCGTGAGTCAGATATCAAAGAGAACTTTGGATTTCATGGTTCTCCTGAGCGTATGCTGAGTGTAGTCTTTATCCACAATCCATCAAGATTCTCCAAGCTATTATTACTGTGTGACCCAAATGGCACACAGATCCTCCTGTCCTCCTCCCTCACCAGTGTATGGGATAGAAAATCTCAATTAAAATGTTTTAATAATTAGAATTCTTTCCAATGGAATAGCCTGATTTGTACAGTCATGAAGGAGACAATGAATAAGAATAGGATCAGTTCAGTTCAGTCAGTTCAGTCGCTCAGTCGTGTCCGACTCTTTGCGACCCCATGAATGGCAGCATGCCAGGCCTCCCTGTCCATCACTAACTCCCGGAGTTCACTCAAACTCACGTCCATCGAGTCAGTGATGCCATCCAGCCATCTCATCCTCTGTCGTCCCCTTCTCCTCCTGCCCCCAATCCCTCCCAGCATCAGAGTCTTTTCCAATGAGTCAACTTTTCACATGAGGTGGCCAAAGTACTGGAGTTTCAGCTTTAGCATCATTCTTTCCAAAGAAATCCCAGGGCTGATCTCCTACAGAATGGACTGGTTGGATCTCCTTG
>NW_011494902.1:1121723-1122372 GCF_000754665.1 Bison bison bison
TATTTCTCCTGGCAATCTTAATTCCAGCTTGTGCTTCTTCCAGTCGAGCGTTTCTCATGATGTACTCTGCATAGAAGTTAAATAAGCAGGGTGACAATATACAACCTTGACGTTCTCCTTTTCCTATTTGGAACCAGTCTGTTGTTATATATCCAGTTCTAACTGTTGCTTCCTGACCTGCATACAGATTTCTCAAGAGGCAGGTCAGGTGGTCTGGTATTCCCATCTCTTGAAGAATTTTCCACAGTTTATTGTGATCCACACACTCAAAGGCTTTGGCATAGTCAATAAAACAGAAATAGATGTTTTTCTGGAACTCTCTTGCTTTTTCCATGATCCAGTAGATGTTGGTAATTTGATCTCTGGTTCCCCTGCCTTTTCTAAAACCAGTTTGAACATCTGGAAGTTCATGGTTCATGTATTGCTGAAGCCTGGCTTGGAGAATTTTAAGCATTACTTTACTAGCATGTGAGATGAGTGCAATTGTGCAGTAGTTTGAGCATTCTTTGGCATTGCCTTTCTTTGGGATTGGAATAAAAACTGACCTTTTCCAGTCCTGTGGCCACTGCTGAGTTTTCCAAATTTGCTGGCATATTGAATGCAGCACTTTCACAGCATCATCTTTCAGGATTTGAAATAGCTCCACTGG
>NW_011494902.1:1122472-1128555 GCF_000754665.1 Bison bison bison
TCCATACCATTTCTGTCCTTTATCGAGCTCATCTTTGCATGAAATGTTCCCTTGGTATCTCTAATTTTCTTGAAGAGATCTCTAGTCTTTTCCATTCTGTTGTTTTCCTCTATTTCTTTGCATTGATCACTGAGGAAGGCTTTCTTATCTCTTCTTGCTATTCTTTGGAACTCTGCATTCAGATGCTTATATCTTTCCTTTTCTCCTTTGCTTTTCGCTTCTCTTCTTTTCACAGCTATTTGTAAGGCCTCCCCAGACAACCATTTTGCTTTTTTGCATTTCTTTTCCATGGGGATGGTCTTGATCCCTGTCTCCTGTACAATGTCATGAACCTCATTCCATAGTTCATCAGGCACTCTATCTATCAGATCTAGGCCCTTAAATATATTTCTCACTTCCACTGTATAATCATAAGGGATTTGATTTAGGTCATACCTGAATGGTCTAGTGGTTTTCCCCACTTTCTTCAATTTAAGTCTGAATTTGACAATAAGGAGTTCATGATCTGAGCCACAGTCAGCTCCTGGTCTTGAATAGGATAAGGGGGATTAAATCATTCTTCATTTATCAAATAAATATTCACTGAGTGCAAGAAATTCTCAGGCTATGGCACTAAACAAAACTGAAATTCCTGGCCTCGGGGAGCTTACATTCCAGCGAGATAGAAGATGGGCAAGATAACATCTGAGTTCTCTTCTAACACTTTTGTACTCTAGATTATTACAAATGGAGAGGAAAAGCAGAAAGAGAGAGGCAAGTTTTCTGATTATTGTTTTTCAGCAAAGGCTGCAGGACAGATTCAAATTGAAAGGCAGATTCTGGGAACAGTAATAGCAAATCCAAGCCTGTTGATCACATGTGTTCTAGCTCACCTCTCAAACTCACTGGCACAGACAGATCACAACCACTGCAGGTTGGCATCACCTTTATATAAATTATTCTTATAAAACTATGTGATCTCTGTTATGCTGTACCTACAGGGAAGACTGACCGTCACTTCCCTCTTCAGACCCTCTCTTCACTCCCCAATTCCCTTACTAGGTCCAAGGAGAAACTTTCTTCCCCTTTATGCCAACTCAAAATCGATTATTCAAGACTGGCCCCAAAAGTCCCTTTCATGGAGATAGCATGACTACTTCTTGCCTTTTGCTGTAAATCCTTGTTAGTACTCAATCTCAGAGTCACAGACCATTCATACACCCAGCCCTTCAATAAGCATTCAGTAAGCTCTTCTCATATGCCAGAGCTTCAGTGGAAAAGATCACAATTCCTGCTGTTAAGAAACAAGCAGGGAGGTAGACAGGCATAGTAGTGATTTGATGGTCATGGTGAAACAAGAGGATTATGGAATCCCAGGAGAAGGATATAAGCCCAGATCTAGAGTTTTGACTTTGAGATGGTTCACTGCATTTGAAATGTGGAAAACAAGTCTTCATTTGACACAGGAAAATAAGATCTATGAAGAGTCCATGATATTAGGTTACTGAGAAGGCATTTTAAGTGGGACAAAGAGGCATGAGCAGGGGTGGGGTATCTGTAACCATACTTTAGGGAACTTACTTATATGCTGCTGCTATTATTGTTAATGACTTTTAAAATTTCTAACTTCTTCTCTCTACTGTTACTACTAGACTGTGAATTCTGTGTGGGCAGGACCATGCCTCATGCTTCCTTTCCAATGCCCACAGCACTTAACTTAGAGATGAGTTCCCAACAAGCATGAGCAGAGTCCACCAAAAGCATGGCCAAAGAAGAGCCCAAATGGCCAAGGAGCCTTCTCACGCACACTTAACTTCCTCTCCTTGCACATATTCAGGCCTGTAATAGCCTCCCCAAATTAGTCACAATAGGACAGCACACTCTATGATTCATCCAGGACACCCTTGGAAACAAAGGATGTTTCTTCACCTGGCTGTGGGTCGAAAGATTCTTTTTGCATTAATTAGGCCTGATGGTGAAATGACTGACACAGAATATGGGGTTGAAAGGATCAGGCTGGCCAACTGAATTATTGTACCAGAAGAAACTAAGATCTTTTCATTTTTCCTCAGTTACAAAATTGTCTCCTTCACAGCTGGTCATAAAAGAAACTGATTGATCTTCTCTTTTTTAAAGTATCTCTTTGATACAAAACTGACATAGGACAACTGGATAGTCAAAAAGAAAAGCTTGGATCCATATGTGAGGACAAAAATACACACTGTCTGGGTTACTATGAAAAAACATGATTTTTTAAAATTAATAAATTTGCAGTGTGCAAAGGCTTATCATAAAAGACTGATGGACTTGACCCTATGAAAGAAAATAAAATCTATTGCAAAGAACATCCAAAGTGATGTCACAGGGAAATGAAAAAACTGGGAATGTCATGGACAGTTTGTATCACAAACAAAGGAATAATCTCCCTAAATTTTACAAAGCTCTTAGAAGTGGTGTTGAAAAAGACCTACGTAACTCAATAAAAAACTGGGCAAAGGTCACTCCCAGATGATTCACAGATTTAGAAATACAGATGACATTTAAGTAGATTTAAGCAGAAGTTCTCAGCCTTACTCTTCATAAGATAAATAAAATTCAAACCACACTGTTTTTCACTACATTTTTCCTATGGAAGACTGGCAGGGCACAGTAGTTTGACCTTAAATTTGATGGTGAGGCTTTGGGGGACCAGGCATGTTGATCACACGTGGAAGTGAAAACAGCCCAACTCCTCTAACAATGAATGCTTTTATACTATGACTCAAAAGTCTAAATCTGGAAATCCATTCCATAGAGGACTAGTTACATTAATTATGGTACAGTCATACAACATAGCTGTGAAAAAGAAGGAGGAAGACTTTTATGTACTGACATGGAGTGATCTCCAGTATATATTGTGAATTAAAGGAAAACAGAACAAGATGAAGCACAGTATACAGTTTGCTTCACTTTGTACACAAAGTATTTGTTTGCATTTCCTTGATTTGCACAGAGAAAGACTAGAAGGATGAACAAGAAAGCCATAAAGATGGTTAAAGATGGTTACACGAGGCAAGGGGCACCGAAGTAGAGAAGTGGCTTCTGTGATCAAAACAATAAAATCAAATTTTGAAGAATGAGACCTGAGGAAAACTCTGAGAAGCTTTCCAAATACCCGAGACTGCTGGATCTTGAAGCCTGAAGCTTGATGTCAAGTCACTACAGTCTTTATTTACAGGCTGTAGTGATAGAACATCAGGCCTGGTTGGGGCAGGAGGATCCAGAAGATATCTAGCTCTAGATGGGCCAAATGAGGGGAAGGGAGATGCTTGCTCAGTATCACTAAGTAAGTTATGGTCCAAGAAGACACAGACATGCTTCTTCCAGTTGGCTAACTGAGTCCTTCTGCACATCTCAAAGATCCTGTGGGCACTGTGAACAATGTTAGCATAGCTTTGGGTCTTCCCTAAAAATACTGATCCTGTCACTTCTTTCTATGGAATCTTAATCAAATTTAGGAAGATACCTGGAGGTTTCTGGAGGGTGGAGGGGGTGTGGAGGGAACATTTCAGGATGAAAAGAGACAATAGCCCTGGATGGGCCAAACAAACCAAGATAAAAGGAAGGTTTTTAAAAATGTGAAAAGATGAAGGTGGAAGAGAACACTGTTTATGATTGCTTCTGTAGGGGTTCATAAACAGGTGAGTAAGCTGATCAGGGGGCGGCTGGGAGCCAACCATTAACCTTTTCTGCCTGCCCAAGACTGAGAGCCAGCTTGGCCAATACCATGAAAAGAATGCTGTCTCCTTTTCTAATTAAATTCCTTAAAGAGTATGCTGATTTATTCATTTATAATAAAATTCATGGTCTAATTAAAAATGGAACTTTTCCCCACCTGATCCAGCCTCACCATATTTCTTGGGTCCCATGTAATTGAACCTGGAAACAACGATCCTGAGTGATAGCTTGGGATATTGCTACTCATTGCAAAAATAAATAATAAAGGACAGAGGATGCAACTGGGCTTGTTTCAGGGAAGTTTAAATCAGTTCTTTCTTACTTAGGCTGAATTTTAACAACAGATAAAGAGACTATGATATTTCTTTTAATGAAACTGTATAACCCTGGCTAAGTTATGAGGGGGCTTTATAACCTTTCTGAGGCTGTAGCCTAACATTATTTCAGCCCACAGTTTGCAAGGTCCATGTGCTCTCCTCCCCTTTTCTGATAACCGCAACCTTAAATTCTAGGAATTGTTCTCTCCCTCAATATATTTAACACAATTCCACTCATGTTTATTTAGCACTCTGTAGGTTGGAAGCCTTGTGACATCTATTGTCAAATCTGAACTATTCCACGAGAAGAAGGCAAGGTGGACATTGGATAGCAGATGAACAAAGGCTCAGAAAAGTTAATGTTACTGGTTCAGGGCCACAAAGTGTACTCATTAGAACACCAGTGTCCTAACTCTCACTTACAGGCATGTCCCACACATCTCGCCAAATGGCCCATGGCTCTTGGTTTCTAAATTCTAAAAAGTTCACAGAGAACAACCAGTTGTATGATTTGCTGAATGATACTCGACATTTTCCTGGAAAAATTCCTAGTTGCTTGTTGGGAAGGGAACCCTATTTTTTCCCTGAGCTCATCTGCTTGGTTGTATAATACAAGATATGTTTCTAGGGTTTTGGCTGGTTGAGGAGGGGTGAGTGGGGTGGGAGAACATGAGAAATGGTGTCTGTCATTTTTCTTCAAGTCTGAGAACAAAATACTCTAAATAATTAGAATGCATGTGTCTCTTTTCTCCCCACATCTCAAAGATTTGCACATCACATTCTCCTTTTTCAAACTTTAATAATTACCTCTAGAAAGATTTTCCCTGAATACCGAGCCCTTTCTTTTCCCCACAGACCCCATTTCTTCAACAGAGCTCCTTCTACTGACCCAGCATTTTTATTCCTGAGATTTATGTTAATCTTCCTAGTCTTAACCATTCTGTGGAAAGTTCTGGCAAGGGGCCCTTTTCAAATATCACTGTGTGCTTTTTAGCCAAGCATGAAACTCTGAGGTCCCCCAGGAACTCCAAACACCTGTTGAAGATGTTTTTTTTCTTCTTTTAACATCTAATTGCAATTTACCTACTTTATGAAAGCAGCCTGAGGATTAACTGTCCTCGGGTAACTTTCAAGTCTGTAAAGGATTTCCGCCTCCTCAGGGCACATGTTCTCTGAGAGACAGAAATGAAATACTAATAAGAGACTTAATGGGTATTAGCCTTAAACAATCTGTGCTCTGTGTTAGCACTTCAGATGGTTGCAGTGTCCCTGACACTCAGACAGAAGCATGGAACAGGCTCCACAGGCCAGCGTGAGAGGCCCAGACAGGAGCACGAATGTCCCTTCTGAAGCCCCTTGGAGAGGGCATACATCTTGACCCCCAATCAGGCAGCTGGGCCAGGCCTGAGGCAAATGCATGGAGGCAGGGGGATTTCTCTGCTGTTATAGTTTGGTGCAAGTATTTGACAGCTTGTGCCTCCCAGCGAACATTTCCGATACCTAGGGGTTAATTTTGTTAGGCTGCTTCTCGGCCCTGCTGACATCTTGTGCTTGACAAGGCTTTGTTATTAGGGGCTGCCCTGTGCCTTATAGGAGTTTTAGCAGCATCCACGCGCTCCATGCACCAGACGGCAAGCCTCTCCCCACCTGCGAGTTGTGACAGCCCACAGTGTCTCCAGACATTGCCAAATGTCCCCTGGGTGTCACAATCACCCCGTTTGAGAGCTACGGGGCTAGACGACCCAGTATCAACAGTGGGGGTATTCCTTGGATTCTGTGTAAGCTCTACACAAAAGTCATCCCAGGCACTCTTCGGGGGCTGCAGGGTGGCAAGAGGCCTTGGAGGTTTACCACACTCCACTTCCTTCTGCTCCCCCTGCATGAGACTGAGGGCATGCACACATTTCCACACATGAAATGGCATCCAATTCATGGCTTATTTATTTAGATCCATTGCCCAGCTTTCTTTCAGTCCTGGCAGCGAAAGATTGCTATTTTGCACAGCATTCTGTATCATTTGCTCCCCTCACCTATTCCACAACAAGCAGGGAGTTGCTGTGCACTTTGAAA
>NW_011494902.1:1128655-1141462 GCF_000754665.1 Bison bison bison
GACAAACTCTGGGGGGTTGGTATCTCTTCCCTCCAAAATGTCTCATTAGGGTCCCCAGACTTGGTCTCCATCTCCTCTGTATCCCGCAGTCCAATTTAATTGAGCGACGGCTTTGCCACGGCACACTGCTCTTTCGACAGGAGGGTAAACTCATTCTGTCCATCGTGACATTTGCTTTCTTAAGGGCCTCACAATATGCAGCTTTAATAATTAAATGCAAGTCACATCGCAGCCTCTCTTTTCAAGCCTGAGGACACAGTGGGTTCTTTCTGATGGTTAGCTTCTGACCACGTGGTTTTTAGAAGCTAGTGGGGTTTTTTGTTTTGTTTTGTTATTGTGCATGACACTTTTCTCCACTTAAAAAAAAACAAAACAAACCAGCAGACTGCAAACCCAATCGTAACAGCTGAAAGAGCCGTGGTGGACAAATAGTGACAGAGAGAAATCTGAGACCCTGGTTCTGGCAAGGGTCTAAGAACAGCCTGCTTGACAGGGTCAGGAGTTTCCATTTGTCATCCAGGAAAGCTTAATGCTAGGACACAAGTCCCTCGTGTTTTATTGCATGTGTTCATTCCCCTAGGGTCAGGGTGGGTTTGTCAAATGTAAAGCTAATCTTTAAAATGATCTAAATAAGACAGAAGATCCAGGAAGGACTAAAGATAGCTCTTACCTGTGGTGTCCTAGCTCTTACCTGTGGTGTCCATTTCAAACAAAAGATTTCTCCTGGGGGAACTTAGAATGATTATAATGAGTTTGGATTTAGTTTAACCCAATGCTGATTTTGCACATTACAATGATTTGTCATCTTTAAGTCATGTGCCAGATGAATGCTTTAAAATAGATGCAACTTTGCGTGAATTCTCTACTATATAGCAAAATCTGATTGCTCTATTAATAGCCAAAGTCCTTGGCCTTGGCAAGACAGGGTGGCAGCGTCTTTAAAATTCATCATCTCTGCATAATTAGTTGTGAATCTCAAAATATTCAAGCTGAGGAATTAACCAGGAACTGGAGCCATTATCCTTCAGCGTCTCTTTTAATATTGGTCCACAGTCATCATGTCCTTGTGTTTTTCTAATTACTGCAAAACCAACTGTTTTTAATACAACTGCACTGACTCTTTGTAATTTGTTGAAGGGCTCGATTAGGGGAACATCATTGGGGGTTGTGGGACCATGATTCTGAAGCTTTGCTCAGTGGACCTGATTTGTGTATTTGAGATTGTGGGGCCTGAGGTGGGAGGGAGAGCTCATGAAAGTAAGTTCAGGACTCTGTGATCTGTAGACCCTAGTGGGAAGTCAATTTGTGAAAAATTAAAAGGAAATGAAATTCTGGTTCTTCACCCTGAGGAGCCAATAGCATGGCCTTAGGCAGCAGAACACAACTGTTTAGGGTTCTTGACCAGCTCCTATCTCAGCTGATGTTTTGCATCTGTAGGTCTGATTAGAAGCACTGAGGGATCAGGGCTGTGTCACTAACCTGTCCTCAATCCCCAGTGTCCAGCACTGGCCTGGATACAGATTAAGAGCTGAATAAACCAGATGAACTCGTTTCAACTCTCTTCTTTGCTTCTATTCTTTCTGTCAATACTGTTCATCCACTAACTAATGCAACGTGGAGATTTTCACAGAACAAATATTCCAAGATTGAAGGTTCTCAACCATTACATGTCTCTTTCAGGTCTCAAGGGTATGGTGCAGTTTCTTCAGGAAGAGGGGACTCTCTGTGACAGTAACTCCCACACTGGGGCAGAGATTATGAAAATCAAGCCAGGGGACATGCAACCATTTAAAAGAAACAAAACAAAACAGAGGAGTCTGATATGCCTCCAACAGTCCCCATGAAGAATCATCATGGAAGAGGAAGCTAAAGTACATCTACACCTTTGAGAAAAATTGGAAAAATGGATTCACCGATTTCTCTAGCATAACCGTCCAGAGAAGGAGAAATGTTCTTATTGAATTTCCTTCTGTAGGTAGCTGCTCTGAGTCATTCTTTCTCTGGTACAAAGAAAGGCCCAAATGGATGATGGATGTTGCATGAAGAGCAACAAGGCCTTAACCAGTCCTGTGCTGCATTTTAATTCAATACTCAGGAAGCTGTTTAACATTTATTCAGCACTTACGTTGTACCAGGCCCTGTGCTAAGTGCAGAACATGAATAAGAAGCAATCTTGGCACTAATGAGACACCTGAATATGCAAAGAAATAATATAATCTCAAGGGGCAAGGGACACAAATAAATATAGAGTAGGGAAGGAGAACAGACAATTATGAGTAACTTGGGCATGGCTGATGGAGGAGCAATGGGAAGACTTCCTGGAGGAGGTAAAGTCTGAACTCTCAATCTTAAAGACACAGTAGGAGTTACATAAAGGTTAGAATAGAAGGGTGTTGGAGTAACAGCCATTCCAGGAGGCAAGACCACTAGAGCAAAAGCGTGGAAGCCCCCAAGGGCATCATGTGTTCAGGACAGAACAAGCATTTCGATGATGCCTAGAGTGCTGAAGAATTGATGCTTTCAAACTGTGGTGCTGGAGAAGACTCCTGAGAGTCCCGTGGACAGCAAGGAGATCAAACCAGTCAATACTAGAGGAAATCAACCCTGAATATTCATTAGAAGGACTGACACTGAAGCTCCAATACTTTGGCTACCTGATGCAAAAAGCCGATTCATTGGAAAAGACTCAGATAATGGGAAAGATTGAGGGCAGGAGGAGAAGAGGGTGACAGAGGATGAGATGGTTGGATGGCATCACTGACTCAATGGACATGAATTTGAGCAAACTCAGGGAGATAGTGAAGGACGCCTGGCGTGCTGCAGTCCACGGGGACAAAAAGAGTTGAACACAACTTAGCGACTGAACAACAAAAACAAAGTTTAAGACAGGAAATGGAGAAAGATGAAGTCAGAAAGGCAAGGTCAAAGTGGGCTTTGTGAATCTTGTAAGTGGAGGACACTGGATTTTGTCTGTGAATAAGAAAGATTTTAAGCTAAGGAAGAATATGATGGGATTTTATGCTTTGTGGCAGCATGAATGGGACAGGCAGGGAGTTGAGCGGGGAGGGGCACAAGGAGGCAGTGGGCGTATTGACCAAATGAAGGCACTACTGGGGCGGCAGCAGACAGGCTAGAGAATGGGTAGGTTTGAGGAGCAGCTCAGCAAGAAGCCAGCAGAACCTTCAGACTGCCAGGAGGTGGAGGCAAGAGAAGGAATAGTCTAGGAAAACTTCCAGCTTCATAGTCTGTACTAAAAGAATGGTGAGACCATCAGCTAAGACAGGATTTTTACCCTTGAGATACCTGGCAGGGTAGGTAATGGTGGTGGGCAGCCAGATGGATGAATCCAACGCTTAGTGGAGGGGTCTTAGAGAAATTGCTGTTTCAGGTGTGAGATCCAGAGTGTTCAGCCAGGTGTGAGACTCCTCCTCGCTCCTCCTCACAGAGACTGAGCTTCACTGCTGCAACTCTGCTGGGCTGTCCCTATTTCACATTCTGGCCCTGGTCTGCTGTCTGTCCTTCATCTTCCCACCTCTGTCCCTGGCTCCTTCCTGCCTTCTCCCAGGTCCCACCTGCAGGAAGGGGGTAGGAGTGTTTGTTATGCCCAACATGGCAATTTAGAACAGATAGCTCCATGGAAACAAAGCCACAAACTTACTTTGCCTACTCCCTCACCCGCTGCGCCACCTACCCAGCTCCTAAATCCTGCTTCTGCTGCTGCCTCTCTACTAACAACTTGGGCTTTCTACACATATTTCAAAGTCATGCTATAGAAACCAACTTTGAAAGTAAAGATGTGTACTTACTTGAGTCCTTTAAGAGCCCATAGGCAGTGTTTTAGAAAGTAGGACTCTTTTGCATAAGAAGTAGAGGCCACTGAGTGCCCATTTTCTAGAAGCCTTGGAGGACAGATTGCCACTGGCAGGTACCCTCCTCTACCTGAGGGATATTTCAGTGGGCCAGGGAGAGACGGTGTGTTTGAGAAAGGCCAACTCTCTGGGACAACTTCCACTAAGGCTTTAAGATATGGAAAATTTCATCCTGCGGGTTGGGAATCTCTATTACAAACTTGTTACTGAAAGAGTGAACCAGCTCGTCGGGGAAGAGTGGGGGAAGGGTAATATCATCTTGAAGACAAAGGAGATAAAGGCAAGACAAAATTGTGTCTCCAAAGGGAAGAAAATCTCTACCACGTACGTAAGGCATGCACTCCTTTCTGTGTTTTTCTCTTGTTTCAATCTTCTAATCAACTTTGCCAACACCCAAAAAGTTACTGGTGCTGCAGCAACCCTAAATGCCCCTTTCCAGGCTTGCAGGAAGCCAGCACACACCCAGAGCCACACCAGCTGTCTGGACACATTTTCTGATTCTGGCAGCACTGACATTAGCCGCAGCTGGGGGTGGCTGGATCGGTCAGGGTGGACAGATGACAGAGCTCTGGCAACAAGTCCCATTTTACAGACAGAAGGCAGATGCCTGGCGAGAGGGACTGATCTTTGTGCTGGTTGTGCTGCTTCCAGGGTTACTCTGCATCTTATTCCCAAGAAGCACCAATGGGCCCAGAGGCTATAGCGATAGAGTGAAAGAAACCTCTCAAATAGGGATTTGTTCTGGTTGGAGGAAAGAGGATGAGCACTATGAGGATAGAGAGAAAAAAACTGAGGCTGAGACTCGCTTCATTTTGCAGTGAAGTAGGAAAAAAAAAAGAAAAAAAGTTAAAGGAGCAAGTTCTCTGTCCACCAAGGTCCATAGCCATCACCTAATGTGTATTCTGTATTGCTTTGCACACCTCATTTAAACAAGCTAGGTTAAAACTCTGGACCCTAAAGTGACTTCTTTCATACTCAGGTATGTCATCCTCATTCAGAATCAATTTGTCTTAATCTTTCTTCCTTTTTGGAGATGTTTTCAAACTGCCTTTAGACCATCCCTCCCCCACCCCCACTTCCTACCCCCAGAACCCCACTGTCAGAGGAAGAGACAGGTCTCAATATGAAGCCTGTGTCCTTTTTAGCAAGTAGCATATTGAACCACGGTATTCTTCCTTGACACATTCTCTCCACTCAGCTTTAGGAATGCCACACACTCCTCCTCTTTGCTCACTGCTGGCTCCTGCCCAGTCTCCTTTGTTGGTTTTTCCTCTTCTCCTCTCTGGCCCCCTCCTGATCTCAGCGGGACCCAGGACCTTAGATTCTGTTGGCACACTGACATCCAATTACCTCTACAGACCAGACTTGACCTGCCCAACTCCAGACTCACACAGCCCACCACCACCTATCTGAGACCTGCGACCTGGGACCCTTTGCTGCAGCGCTGAAATGCTTTCACCTGGACATACCTCTCCTCGGGCAACAAAGTACAGAGAAACTATAAAGGACTAAAAATAACTGCATGTGTATGCAGTTAGGGACAGATTCCAGAACATAAGCTAGAGACCAAAAAACCTCACTGCCACTTACGAAGGGCCTGGAGCAAAAGCAGGGTACTGTGCATGCCTCCTGCACACAACACAATCTAAGAGGTGGGCAGGCCACCCAAGCCATCCCTCTGGCTCAACTCCCGGACACACCTCTACCCTCACCCCATGTAAGGATCAAGCTTGCCTCCTTCCTTGGGGAGTGAGCAAGGGAGCCTGGGGTTTGTTCTCACTCCCCACTACTGCAGCAGGAACCCTAACAAAGCCTTGCTTGAATATCTTATCTGACCTCTGATCAATTTCTGTTGATGAAGGAGGCCAAGAATCTTGGTGGGCAACATACTCACATCTCTGCTTGCTTGATGGGCACCTTGAACTTAGCATCAACTACCGATCAGCTTCCTCAAGCCGCAACCTCAGTCTTCTCATTACGGTGGGCAGAGGGCTGTCCTTTCTAGGACCCCAACCTGGGAGCCACCCTCGACCCTGCTTCTTCTTTCACTCCACCTCCAATCTACCAATCACTCGTGTTGTATTTTTAATTAGAACTGGAATGAGACCATTGTCACTCCTTGTGTTGTACAGTGTCCCAAATCTGGCTATTAATATTTAAAGTTAATTAAAATAAAAACAAAATAGAGGAAAATGGAACTCTTAGAGAAACTATGGCAAAAAATTAAATGAAAAAATCCAGTTCTATTGTCACACTAGTCACACTGCAAGAACTCCTGAGTCTTGTGTGGGTAATGGCCATGGTACTAGACAGAGCTGATACAGAACATGCTCATCACTACAGACAGTCCCATTACTAGCCTGTGCTGCCCACTCCTTCACGGGGACCACCTTGGTCTCAGCCACTAACACATGTTGCTTGGATAAGTATAATGGCCTTCTAGTCGACCTGGCTTCTTCAGTCTTCTCAAAATAGCAGTCAGAGTGGTCCTTGGAAAGCATCTCAGATCATGCCACTGCTCTGTTCAGACTGCCCAAAGGCCCCCATGGATGGCTCTCAGGGGAGAAGCAAAGTCCTCAGAAAGGTGAGCAAGGCCTTACAAGAGCTCTGACCCCTTCTCCATTCATCTGACCTCATCTCCTAGTCTTCCAACATCCTCCTTCTGCCATAGCATCAAGGTGTCTGCACTGATTGTTCCCGGGCTGAGAATGTGCTTCCCCAAGATGTCTTCCAGGCTCACTCTCTCCTCCTCCACATCTCTGCTCAAATACCACCTTCTCAGTGAGCCTTGGGCTTCGTTGGTAGCTCAGATGGTAAAGAATCTGCCTGAGATGCAGGAGACCCGGGTTCAATCCCAGGGTCAGGAAGATCCCCTGGAGAAGGAAATGGCAACCCATTCAAGTACTCTTGCCTGGAGAATCCCATGGACAGAGGAGCCTGGAGGGCTACAGTCCATGGGGTTGCAAAGAGTCAGACATGACAGAGTAATTAACACAACAACAGTGAGCCTTGTTCAGACTGCTCTATTGAAATTTTAACATCTGGGCCCCCTCTTCCCGCTCTGGTCCCACCAACCACCACTCCTGAGCAGTCCTGTTCTTCCATATCCTATCCTGCTTTACTTGTCTCTTCCATATCTCCTTTCAACAAAAGATATTCATTTACTAGTTTATTCCAACCAGGAGATGCAAGATACACAGGTTTGATCCCTGGGTCAGGAAGATCCCCTGGAGTAGGAAATGGCAACTCACTCTACTATTCTTGCTTGGAAAATTCCATGGATACAAGAACCTGGCAGGTTACAGTCTATGGGGTGGCAAAGAGTCGGACACAACTTAGCAATTAAACACCACCAACAAATATCTATCTTTTACTGCCTGGCAGAGATCTTTGTTCATTCCTTCACTGCCAGAAAGCTGGCCCAGAGGAGCCCTTTAATAAGTATTTGTTCAATAAATGTAGGAAATTAGAGCCAGGAAGAACAGTTAAGGGTCAGCGAGGTGAGGTTATTCACTGTGGATCCATGTTAAGCGCAAGGGAGGAGCTAGACTAGCAGTTGGCCTGGCCTTCAGCATCTTCATGGAGAAGGACCCTTGACAATTAATTCCCCTTCCCCTTAACTGTTACAACAAAGGGACACTGACAGACCCCTGAGAGCTTACAAGGACAACAGCCTAACTAAAACGCCAGGGGCATTAGCCACTTTCCTTTTGGTAAGTCTTTGCAGGATCCACCCATTGGTCCTGCCTCTCTGGTGATTTGTAGGATGCAAGGAACAAAAAGGAGGCTCAGGTTAATGACTATTCTCACACGCCCATCTTACCCAACATGTCACAAATGCCAAGACAAATGGAAAACCGGTTAACACACACACAATTACTAGGTAATTTCTTTTTTTCAAAAGTAACATACCAGACTTGTTTTAAAAAGGACAGTCATGGTTACAACAGATAATTGCCAAATTAGTATTTGATAAAAGTTGATTAGTATGGAAAGAATGATTCTCCATTGATTCATTAAAGTATCTCTGATAATATATGTATTTTTAAATGCCTCAGGATGAAGGCTTTTCTAGTGCAAATTCTCTTTCAAATAAAAATAATGTGAGGGAGTTTGAGCCTAGTAAACAGACCTGCTCATAATGGGTAACAGGTCCAGAGTTACAGAGCATGATATGAGCAGAGAGCCTGGAACACCCCATCCATAGCTCATGGGGTGATTTAACTTGCCAAAGTGTGTAATTAAGAACAAAGTTATCTTTATAGCCATCCCTTCATTACGAAGATAACTCCATTGGAGACTTTTTGGGAGACGCCAGATTTGGAAATAAAATCCTTTCAGACTGCACAGCAATGTCATTAAGATAATACCAGAAAACAAATTGATGCACGTAGACAATGTTCCGTAAGTACCAGGAAATTAGATCCCAGGAGAGACGTGGAACTAAGATATAAGATCTAAGTGAGGTCGAAACAGAGCCTGGTGAAAGGCATGATCGAAGGGTACCCAAGACAGAGGCTCCCTGAATTTCCTGGGGACCCGGCGGGTGTTACCTGGGGTGGTGCTCTTCATTGCTTTCACTAACTTGCCCCTTCCAGCTCCAAAACCATTATTTCCATAGTCCGGGTCACTGTCACTATCACTGCTACCGCTGGCAGAGTATGCACACATTCTGGGTGCCTTGTCCTAAATGAGTAATATGAGACTGTTAAGATGATTCATGCAAGTCAAAATGGACAGTGCATCCTGCGAGGATGTTCACATCTGGCTGTTGGTCTGTGCACAGAATTCTATCCCCATTACCCCACCCTCACTGCCTGGTCCGTTGATCTGTCTCACGTGGAATTGGTGCCTTATATTAGGTTATCAGAGCTGCAGAAATGGGAATGTGCTGATGAAGCCATATGCTGCCACTGTCCAGGTACGGGACAGTCCCCACAGTTACCCCCTCTGCATTTGGTACACTACTTTATGGCATCTTATTTTTCTCAAGTGCCCATTAGAGCTGCTGTCCCAAGCCTAATGGTTTATTTATCTAGCTGATCTCACCACTAGCTTTCAAGTATCAGAGAGTATGATGGTAATCAACCTTGGGAACAAAAGAATACATGTTTGCCTAATTCATAATTTTATTCCAGGCCCTGAAAGACTAAAAAGCCTTTAGGAAAGTACACAATTGCTGGCTCTATAGGGTTATATGTAATCACTGAATCTACTAACAGTTCAAGGGTCAAGGGAATCGGTCTCCTCTTCTTCTCACATGAACATACGACATGACCCATGAGGATGTCACAGGTATGGCAATAAAGTCAAGTTCAGGAACTGTTGAGGTTGTTCAAACTGTATAGATGGTTTTTCACACTGTGCACATAAGCAGAATACTGGTATCTAAGACCTCAACCCCTTTGTGTGAATCAAGAGCATTTGGGGCTTTCTTTTACATTTGCAGACTGCCCTCTTAGGACCGATTATTCTACACCCACCCCAGGTAGTTTATGCACAGAAGTTAAATCTGTTTGGGAGGGTGCCATTTGGTCAGAAATGATAAAAACGTATTTTAGAATGTAAGCTCCAAAAAAAAAAAAAGAATGTAAGCTCCTTTATCTAGGGTTATGAATCCAAGCAATTATTCCTTTATTCCTTAATTCATTTAATTATTCATCCACCCATTCCAAAGATTCTGTGCTAAGCATCATAGTACCTACTCTAGGCTAAGTGGTATCCTAGGTTCTGGGGGTACAGAGCTCAATCCAGGAGATATCAGTCGTCTAGCAAGGATGACATTTATGAAGGATGACAGGTCTACAGCAGTGGTTCCAAGGGAGGCCTGTGTCTAGAGTTCTGGCAGGAAGCTGGGTATGATGAAATGCATTTTCATCCCTCTATTCAAGAGACATGAATGGAGCCAACCACTGTACTTGGAACTAGAAATATAAAGCTCACCCATACTTTACACTTTCCCTCCCTAGCAGTCAATGAAGCAGAGTTATGAGTTCCAAGCCCCAGTGATGACTCTTAGAAGACCATGCAGGATTTCCAATGGACTGAGCTGGTGAAGGATGATGAGGAAGGAACCCCAGAGAGGTGTGTGTGTGTTGGGGATATGAATATTCATAGAGGCTCCTTCCTGCCAGCACTGAATGACACCCCCTCTTTTTTTGTTTTTGTTTTATTACTTCCTTGGAATTGCTTGAATCCTTTGCCACTATCACTACCTATTGTTTCTGAACTGTTTCCCCTTCAAGTCTGGGTGTCTTTTAGAGTTTTATAAATTTTTTAGTTCCACAAAGCAAGCACAGAGTCCTTAAAGCATTGCTTCTCAAAGTGTGTTCTGTGAACCAGCAGCATCAGCATCACCTGGGAATTTATTAGAAGTGTTTGGATCTCACCCCATCTATACCAAACTGGATTCTGAGTGCAGGCAGCAGGATACACATCACATGTAGCCCTCCACATGATTCTGATGTCTGCTCACATGTGGCAGCTACTGCTTAAGAGGAAACTGAGAAAAGCCTATCATTTCTGTGTCTGATTAAGGCATGACAAAACACGCTTGTTTACTCCTTTGCCTTTCAGACCCCTGTTCTGAGTGCTGGACATGGAATTCAGAGGGCTGAGTTCTAATCTTAGTGCCAGAGTAACTTTCCTTTGGACCCTCACCACAGTCCAGCATCTCTGGAGCTGGTGGCCTCTGCTGCACATTGAGGCTATGGGCCCAGGGGATCATTTCCCCTACTTGTCCAGGTTCTCATTTACATACTGAGGTGTTAAAGGCTGAAAGAAGGCTCCACCACACTGGCTATGTGGGATCTCTGATGTGGGCTAATCTGGTATTTGCTCATCATGGTTGGGTAGAAACCTTAGTAGAAATAGTAATGGGGCCTCCTAATGCCAGGAGTGGGAGAGCTGAGGTGGCAGAAGCAGGAAGGGTCAAGGAAGGGCGAGGAAGCTCTGGTGATTGACTCTTATGTCCTTCCACCCACTCTTCTCACTGTGTGCGGGCACCACCAAAGACCCCAGAGTGGGCCAGCCCAAGGACAAGGTGAGAAATCATGTACAAGCTGAATATGGCCCAGGTAATGAGTTGGAAGAGGTAAGCGGGAGGGTGCTAAGGAGGAAATACCATGTAGCTCCTGGAGAAGACCCGAGTCCCTGAGCCCTGAGCTCCTCCCCAGGTCCAATCACATGCCAGGAAGCCTGTGTGTGTGCCATCTCAGGGAGGATGAAGGACGAAGGACTGTGAAAATGACAGGGATTGAAGAAACACAAGTCTCACTGACCCCAACAAGTCATTTGACCACTCCAGGCCTCAGTTTCTTAATCCCTAAAGGGAATATAATCACGCCTGCTTTACCTGTCTCATAGGTGCAAGGTAAAGTTAATGTAACTGATAAGATAATGAAAAAATAATCATGAACTCATTCTAAGTGGTGCTGTTATGGTTTGGGAGAGTGAATGACAGTCCCACAGTATCTCATCAGGGCAGAGAATCCTTACCTTGAGAGTCAGGGTGCAGATGGGCAGAAACAGTTGAGTTACAAGAACACAGTGTTATCAGTGTAATTCAGGAAAAAAGGAGAGCCGTGGGCCTTGGTCATTCTTCACTGAACCACAACAAATTTGATTTAACATTAACTCTACCACAGAAGTGGTTAAGGAGGTCATTCTTCCCACTCAGGCCCAGCAGATGGAGGGTGCCCTCCTGGCGATCTCTCCTTACCTGGGTCTCTGCAGCAGCGTCATCACCCTCCCAGGCTGGAAGTGGCTTGCTCGCCATTGTGTTTTCGACATATTGGAATGATGAACAATTTTGAGACCTTGGCTCGGCTTCACTCTTCATTTGGGAATTGATTTTTCCTAAAAGAGGAAATGCATATGAAATCACAATCAGCTTCCTTCAACTCTTCACAAGTTTAGGGAGGAGGGGAGGACATGTAGAAATAATCAACAAGGTCCAAACACAGCAGAAGCTTGGTTTGCCAACATTCCATCCCCTGCAAGTCTTGCTAACAGAAACGTCTGCATAATTACATGCATCGTTAGAGGATGTTCAGTCTTGGAGACCCAAAGGCAAACTGCCCTCGGACCACTTTTCCACAAGATGTTGACAGTCTTTCCATGTTAGAAAGCATTTAGTGGGCAAACTGCTTGGGAAAGACTGATCATTCTCCAGGTAGTGTTATATTAATACATCAAATAGCAAATAGATTTCTTCTTATAGGAAAAAAAAAAAAGGATTTTTTTAAACTGGAGGATAATTGTTTCATATAGTGTGTTGGTTTCTGCCATACATCAACATGAATCAGCCACAGGCATACATATGTCCCCTCCTTCCTGAATCCCCTTCCCATCTCCTGCCCCATCCTATCCCTTGAGGTTGTCACAGAGCACTGGGTTGAGCCCCCTGTGTCACACAGCAAAGTCCCACTTGCTATCTGTTTTACATATGGTAATATACATGTTTCCACACTATTTTCACAGTTCGTCCCACCCTTTCCTTCCTCCATTGTGTGCACAAGTCTGTTCTTTACGTATGCGTCTCCACTGCTGTCTTGCAAATGGGTTCATTGGTATCAACTTTCTAGATTCCATATGCATGTGTTAATATACAATGAACAAACGGGTTTCATTTTTGGAGAATATATCGGAGTCTTCATTGTGCTAATGGGGACAGTCATGATTTCCAAAGGGAGGATTTGAATTTGCAGCTTTTCCCAAACACAGTTGATTAGGGAGCCCTGATTGGTCCCATTACTTCATGGGAAATAGATGGGGAAACAGTGGAAACAGTGTCAGATTTTATTTTTTTGGGCTCCAAAATCACTGCAGATGGTGACTGCAGCCATGAAATTAAAAGACACTTGCTCCTTGGAAGGAAAGTTACGACCAACCTAGATAGCATATTCAAAAGCAGAGACATTACTTTGCTGACAAAGGT
>NW_011494902.1:1141562-1147528 GCF_000754665.1 Bison bison bison
GGAGGGATTGGGGGCAGGAGGAGAAGGGGACGACAAGAGGATGAGATGGCTGGATGGCATCACCGACTCGATGGACGTGGGTTTGAGTGAACTCCGGGAGTTGGTGATGGACAGGGAGGCCTGGGTTGCTGCAATTCATGGGGTCGAAAAGAGTTGGACCTGACTGAGTGACTCAACTGAACTGAACTAAACTGATTTTCCTAGCAACCTGATGAAGATCATTTTGAAATAGGTGGTTTGGGAAACTGCACTGCTGCTGCTGCTAAGTCACTTCAGTCATGTCCGACTCTGTGCGACCCCATAGACGGCAGCCCACCAGGCTCCCCCGTCTCCCTGGGATTCTCCAGGCAAGAATACTGGGGTGGGTTGCCATTTCCTTCTCCAATGCATGAAAGTGAAACATGAAAGTGAAGTTGCTCAGTCATGTCTGACTCTTAGCGACCCCATGGACTGCAGTCTACCAGGCTCCTCCGTCCATGGGATTTTCCAGGCAAGAGTACTGGAGTGGGGTGCCATTGCCTTCTCTGGGAAACTGCACAGAGGCCCTTAAAGGTCTCGCTGGGCAGTACTGTGCAAGCTCACATGTGCATACGCCTTCAGAGCTTTTGTAACACTTCAGATTCTGATCCTGATTTGGTGGTCTGGAGTGGGGTCTGAGAACTGGTATTTCTGACAAGCTCCCCAGGGGTTGCTGCTGGCCCAGGGATTACATTTTAAGTAGCTAGGGTGCAATTAGCGGAGAACGATTAAAGTTCCTCCATAACCCATAATAGTGGACTAACCTGCACAGTGTAGCTCTTCCTCATGTCGGAATGGAGAATTAGTGTTATTATTGCTCCAGCCTCAATGATTATCAATAGGACATGCTGTGAGAGCCTCTCAGTAGCATTCTGCTTGTGAGCAGAAGCAAAGTAATCGTATTTTCATCAGCAATGGGAGATCTGTACAGTTACTTCCATTTTTGATATGGGGATAAGAAAATAACCAATTCCAATGCATATTTTAACCAGAAGTGACTGCGTGAAACTACCTTCCTTTTGTTCCATCTAGTTTTCTGTTCTTCAATTTTTAAGACGAGTAACCAATGGTCACAGAAGAGAAGTCTTGGAAAGCAGGCCTTGCCTCTGACGCATGGTGACAACAACCTAAGGTGGGCAGGAAGTTTCAGGATGCACAGCACAAAAATGTCCTGCGTCGTGTTGACCTTACTGTCTACCATATACCACTTTTTTTGTTTTATAACTCTTCATGACGATTTAATTAAGACACACACCTTAGAAAACTGGAGCACTGAATATTAGCAGCAAGATCAGAACAATCTCCTTCCTATTCTCTTCCTATGAAGCAATTCAAGGCTTGCGGTTTCTATTCAATTTGTTATAATGACAGTGTTTAATCATGGAGTCTGCTCGGCAGCCAGTTGCTGAATTGAGGTCACACATGTGGCTAGTCAGGCATGGAGCACATAATCTATAACTACGATTTCGCCCCTGAATCTCTGGAGGCTGTGTCATTAATTAACAATGCATTTACTTCAAAAATAATATGCATTCGGGCCTTTTAAAATGTAGCCTTGGCTTGAGATGAGCAGAAGTTTGTGATGAAACACTCACAGCAGTTAGTGTTACTGTGTGGAGGAAGAACTCAGCCATGGAAATACCCAATCACACTGATTCAAAGATGTTTAATGAAAAGTCTTCACTTCTAATTTCTCAGAAGCCCCTGGTATAATCTCTACTTGTGGCTGCTTTCTCATCATCAAATCATAAATGAAAGCCTTCAGAATTCTAGCTCATATGTTTATGCACATCATAAATGCAACATGGGCCATACAAGTTACAAATTATTTAGTGTCATCCTGAACTGTAATAAATATTTTCAATCCTGAGTGAACATTGAAAAAACTTTGACCCTTAGCCTGGTCCTGTCTTTAATCATGAAAGCCTGTTTCAACTGACTGTAGCGAAGGATAGTTCTTCTCAGGCGGAAGGCTCCTACCATTCCACTGTCATTAATGCACAATCTACTGCTAATATATCAAACTACATTTTTTATAGTTCAACATATAAATACATTTGAACAGGATAGGAATATGTCAGAAGATGTATGTTTCTGGTTAGAGGGCAAACAACATTTCAGCTAAATTTATGTCTTGGGCCTAGATTGGTCTATACTCAAAGTTAAGATTTAAAAGATAAAATCTGAAGTGTGTGTCATGTAGGTGTCTCTGTATCCGTTTATATGTCCATATACCTGTGCTTACCAGCTGGTTTCCTTTATGTGTGTATGGGCATGTGCATGTTAAGTCGCTTCAGTTTGTGTCTGACTCTTTGCAACCCCATAGACTGCGGCCCCTCAGGCTCCTCTGTCCATGGGATTCTCTGGCCAAGAATACTGGAGTGGGTTGCCATGCCTTCCTCCAGGGGATCTTCCCAACCCAGGGATCAAATCTAGGTCTCCCACATTAGCAGGTGGGTTCTTTGCCACTAGGGCAACCTAGGCTCCTTGAATAATACTAAGTGATGATGTTCAGTACTTACTTTTGTAACTTTTGGGGGCTCAGACAGTAAAGAGTTTGCTTGCAGTGCAGGAGACCTGGGTTCAATCCCTGTGTTGGGAAGATCCCCTGGAGAAGGCAATGGCAACCCACTCTGTATTCTTGCCTAGAGAATCCCATGGACGGAAGAGCCTGGCAGGCTACAGTCCATGGGGTCGCAAAGAGTCAGTCACAAATGAGTGCCTTCACTTCACTTTGTAACTTTTCGGTTGAGGACATAAAGGGATTTCATGCATACACACTTCCACTGGGCAGAGGCCATTGACTGATCTGGTGGGAACCTTTTCTGGTGCTTGTTTTCCATTTTTGTGAGCAAGTACATGACTTTGATGAGAAAACAATCTCATCTGAAAGGTAAGGGCACTGTACCTGAGGAGGCTGGTTTGGGGAGGAGACTCTGAAGAGGTCGCGTCCCTCTGGCAGTCATGATGGGGTCGGATGTGGAGTGAACAATGGCATTGTCTGCAGAGCCCTGGCTATCTGCAGAGGAAGGCACTTCTCTTTCAAGGGTCTGGGCTCTGATGGAAGAGGCTGCACAAAGGGCCGGTTGGAGAGACAGGATGGGGTCAGTGTCCTCAGGGGAGTCTGCTTGGCGTATGTATCGTCCCGCTGCACGAGTTCCTGAGTCTGGGAGTGGGAAGGTTCCAATCCCACTGTCCAGGGTCCTCATCTGGCAGTTTGTTTCTAGACAGAGTAACATAGTGAGGGTTAGAGACGGCTCACATCAAAGGAGAAAAGGATCACGAGTATTTGGATCTGGTCTGGAGGAAAGGGGATATCTAGAAGGAAGAAGCACTATTAAGTTTGTAGTAAGTTTCTAATGAGTGGCATGAAACAGACATTTATTAGAACACAGACATATTCTCATAACATATATGAAGTTACAAGGCTGGCCATTATTGACAGCAAGAGTCATGTGTATGTACAATGTGCATGGTTGCCTAGAGTTGTAAAAGAAAAAGAACAGTCATTAGAGGCCAAAAATTATTTTTGCTCACTCTTCTTTCAATTGAGAACCATATGACTTCAATCAATTGGGTGACATTTATTAACTGAAATAAGAAGACTAATAAGCACACATAACAAACTGAAGTGATGTCCTAACAAAGGAGATTGTGCATCTTTTATCATGAATTATCATCCATCCAGTAGTTCACTAAGTCTCTGGCCTCTCAATTTGACTGTGAGGACAAGTAATTCACACAGTACAAGGGCATTCCCCCCAAATACCTCACTTATCATGTGGGCTTCCTTTGACTCTACTGCCATCCAGGGTCTTACTGAGGTTACAGGGCCACTTTCTGTCTTTCCATCTACCTTTCTCAATGGCCAAAACTCATCAGTGCCCTTCGGAGTTCTTGTTTTCAGGGATCCCACTATTCGCCAAAACAAACCAAGCTGATTTCACCATATGTGTGACATATTCTGCTGGTTATGTCTCAACTTTAAAACATTTTTTATCCAAGAAAAAATATAATATCTGAAAAAAGTTATTACATAGTTAATTCCCGAAATGAGGTGTAGTTTATCTAAGCTAATGAGATAGCTTCCAAGATTTGCCTGTGACCCAAAAGTCTCCTATTCACATTACAATCTTAGAATGAAACATCCTTAGTATAATTTATATTACCATCCTAGTCTAGGACTGGGGAATAGACACATCTTAGCACTGTGTTAGGCATGGTGAGGAATGTAATAGTATATATCATGGTCTTTGTACCAAGAAGCTCAACAACTAACATTTCAGTGGTGCTTGGAGTCTGGTTTCTGCTAATAACTAACTGTGTGAACTTGCCACAGAAGATCCTTAACCCCTCAAGGTCTCAAGTTCCTTATGAGTTGCTGTGAGAATAAAAATACGTGCACTGTGGAATTTCTTAAATTTAGCACACCATTAATAGCTGAGTGAAGGAAATAATGAATGATGACATAGACAATATGCTGCTGCTGCTGCTAAGTCACTTCAGTCGTGTTCGACTCTGTGTGACCCCACAGACGGCAGCCTACCAGGCTCCGCTGTCCTTGGGATTCTCCAGGCAAGAACACTAGAGTGGGTTGCCATTTCCTTCTCCAATGCATGGAAGTGAAAAGTGAAAGGGAAGTCGCTCAGTCATGTCCGACTCTTTGCAACCCCATGGACTGCAGCCTTCCAGGCTCCTCCGTCAATGGGATTTTCCAGGCAAGAGTACTGGAGTGGGGTGCCATCGCCTTCTCCGACAATATGCTAGGGATATTTATTAGATTTCAGTAGATATGATAGGTATATAGTTATCTTTGAGGATTTTTCTTACAAATCTCACTGAATGTACAGCAATTAGTATCTGAAGAGCAGATCTGCCTATTCCCCCACTCTCCCCCTCGAAACCTCTTTGCTCTGAGTAATAGAATTCTGGAAATTTCTGGATACTAAGGTGAAAACAAAGACGGGTGGAGATGGGTACAGAGCTGACTTTTATAGGTTCTATTAGGTTTAGTGCTTGGTTTTAGAAGCTCTTAGGAAAATGGAGTCCCCATCAAAAGAGAGGATTCAGTCTCCAAAGTGAAAGTTAGGAAGGTGCAGATACCCGTTCTCCAGTATGGTGCCATTTAGCCATCTCACATGCCATCTGATCTCAAGAGACTCGTCATGGACTTCAGGAGGCCTGAATCACACAGCTATAGTCTGAGATCTTTCCTAGAACCACAAGGTCCATTCATTTCAGGGCCTCCACCCGGTCAGCTTTCTTCTCACTCAGCTTCCCATATTGTTCATTATCTTCTCTGCTCATTTTCTCCTCAATTAAGCAAACTCAATTGCTACAAGAGAGACTTTTAGAAAAATACTCAGCTGTTTGCATGGGAATGCACAGCCAGAAAAGAAAGATCTTCTTATTCAAAATTTGGTGTCCTTTCTTCATGCTAACCTAGATATATAGCACTCCTCATGTTTAACATGTCCATATGTTGTACTTGGGACAGTTTTAACTATCTAAATTATTTCAATCTCACACAGAAGGGGATCAGTCCTTAGGGATGAGGATCAAAAATTCATGGAATGTAACAGCTCTGATGTGTCAGTCCCTATGTGCCCCAAGGTGCCTGCTATAATAATTTCCTCCCAGCATTTTCAGCATACTTCAGTTCTGGGTTTAACAGTTAACAGTTCTAGAGCTCTGTTCACGTGACGGCTCAGTTAACAGTCACTGAGGCAGCCTTGTGAGCTTAAGGCACACAGAGTGGCCCCTACTTCTGGTCAGAGAGCCCAGCTTGTCCTCTGGACCTGGTTCTGGCCCTGAACACCAGCTGGCTCCCATGCTTATCCTGAAAATGGAGTCAGTGGTTGGCATTTCTGGTATCTGCATAGTTCCTGAGAACCACAGTTACTCAGTCTCTCTTCCTGCACCCTCTCGGATTGCATCTGTAGACTTCC
>NW_011494902.1:1147674-1153789 GCF_000754665.1 Bison bison bison
CCTCCCCAGGGTTTTTTTTTTTTTTTTTTTTTTTTAAATCTTATCTCTCTAGGCTTGGTGATAGGCATTGCCTCCAAGGGCAATATTTATTTTGGCTTGGTTGAAGAATTCTGTAGGCATTTTATGGGTTAATATAGTCCCCTGAAATGCAAACTCAAAAAGCAAAGTAGGATTCTTGGCAACCTTTCTAGTGATTTTCTGGGGAAAGGCCCCAGACATCAAAGCCTGTTGATACTGCCTGGCCTGGAACACTAGGCAAGGAATAGGACAGGGAGAAATATGGGGTAGGAAGAATGATAAAGGAAGTCTAACTCTCGTGCTCTTCTGAGGACACCAACATTTTTTCACATCTGTCCCTTTAAATTAATCTTCTTTCTCTTCTCTGCCTCCACAATATTGTCCTGGTTAGAATCTATAAAACAGAACTTCTGGTATTCCTGAGTTTTCTCATTCTCTCAGAACTGTGTGCATTGACATTAACCTCAGAAATCATCTGCTATTAAACCCATCTTTTTATTTCTAAAAATTATAGATGCCAAATGTAGTGAATTTGAAGGACTCAATTTTAAGTACCTATGAAATGAGGTGTGGACAGTCAGGAACTCAGACACCATATGCCAAGTTCCCCCTCAAGCAAAATCTCTCCAGAATGCAAAAACCTTTGGAAATAGAGTTTATAGTGAAAATGCTGACACCTTCTTTATGTAGTTTCTTTAAGGCACTATAAGTTTCTCACAGTTCATAAAAAAAATATTGTAACCTAAAAAAGTGTTAGATATTGTACTTTTGAAGTTAGTTTATGCTCCCCTCACCCAGGAAATTAGAAGAACTCATAAAATAATTGAATAAGATAAGAATAAAGATCATGACATCTGGTCCCATCACTTCATGGCAAATAGATGGGGAAACAGTAGAAACAGTGACAGACTTTATTTTCTTGGGCTCCAAAAATCACTGCAGATGGTGGCTGCAGCCATGAAATTAAAAGACTCTTGCTCCTTGAAAGAAAAGCTATGACCAACCTAGACAGCATATTAAAAAGCAGAGACATTTCTTTGCCAACAAAGGTCCATCTAGTCAAAGCTATGGCTTTTCCAGTAGTCCTGTATGGATGTGACAGTTGGTCTATAAAGAAAGCTGAGCACCAAAGAATTGATGTTTTGAACTGTGGTGTTGGAGAAGACTCTTGAGAGTCCCTTGTTCAGAAGGAGATCCAACCAGTTCATCCTAAAGGAAATCAGTCCTCAATATTCATTGGAAGGACTGATGCTGAAGCTGAAACTCCAAATCTTTGGCCACCTGATGCAAAGAACTGACTCACTGGAAAAGACCCTGATGCTCGGAAAGATTGAAGGCAGGAGGAGAAGGGGACGACAGAGGATGAGATGGCTGGATAGCATCACGGACTCAATGGACATGAGTCTGAGTAAGCTCCAGGAGTTGGTGATGGACAGGAGGCCTGGTGTGCTGCAGTCCATGGGGTCGCAGAGTCAGATATGACTGAGCGACTGAACTGAAATGAAGAATAAAGTTCAAAGGCACACACTGGCTTTGCATCCACATTGAGTTGATTCAGTCTTGGCCTCAGCAAGTCTAAGACACATTTGTGTCTATGCAAATAGCTGCCAAAAGGGCCTTGCTAATGAGTTTAAGGACTGGGTCACTAGGTGGATCAGCAGGTTTCATTCTCTCAAGGTCATCAATGACTTCTCTGTCCCTGGTAACTTGTCATCCCATTTGCTTTCTGTCTCCCAAGGTAAGTTTTCTCAATTATCACCACCAATAAGCCCCAGATGTTTCATGAGATGACTTACAGCGGTGCTTCCCAGTCCTTTTAAAGTTCTGGCACACACAAGAATTATTTGACTCACCAAGGAACACACCACTTGCTCCTGGACCCCTGGCCACCTGAGACCTGAGGGCTTAACATCTCAGTACACCTGGGGTCCATTCATGGCACATCAGCATGGTAGGGAATCTTCCTTACTATGGACTTGGGACCTTCTCTTACTATGCCCTTTATTTTGCATACCTGTGGCAGGAAAGGAAACGAACAGATTTGCAGTCTGTTAACAGCTGAGCGACTGAACTGAACTGAACTGAACTGAGCAGCTGATAGAAGGATCTCTAGGCCCATCTTTCTTGGAAAGAATGTTGAGAGTACTTGGGTTAGGAATACTGTCTGGCCTCAAAACTTCAGTAAAAAGGGATTTATTGTGCCTGAGAGAGGGGATGAGTGGGCTAGGGGTGAGCAACAAAGAAGGGTGACATTCTGTGTGCGATGGTGGCGAGAGGACATTTTGGAGAAACATTTCAACCTGGGGCTTTTCAACTGTTAACTTAGGATGTGCAATACAAAATCTGCACTCAGCTCATCAGCGAGCATAAGCCCTCTGCTCCTGAATCAGGTGCCCCAGCAGGTGGCTTTAATTTCCTCATTTGAAAATTAGATTATATAATCTCCATCACAGAGGTGCTCTGAGGACTAGAAACACAGCATACAATAAACTATAGCACAATGCCTGGAACAGGTACATAGCTATCATTCAGAAATGGTAGCAATTCTCAAAATAAGTGTTATTAGACTACTAGCATCCTGGGGGCAGACTAGGTTTTACCTATCTCCTCAGAATTCACAGGAAGCCCATTCCTGACTCTGCTAAGTCACTTCAGTCGTGTCCGACTCTGTGCGATCCCGTAGACGGCAGCCCACCAGGCTCCCCTGTCCCTGGGATTCTCCAGGCAAGAACACTGGAGTGGGTTGCCATTTCCTTCTCCAATGCATGAAAGTGAAAAGTGAAAGTGAAGTCACTCAGTCGTGTCCGACTCCTAGGGACCCCATGGACTGCAGCCTACCAGGCTCCTCCGTCCATGGGATTTGCCAGGCAAGAGTACTGGAGTGGGGTGCCATTGCCTTCTCTGATTCCTGACTCTACTTTACCTTTATTCCACTGAACAGTAATTATATGCTGATAGAGATGATGAGATTTATAGGCCGAGAGAGTGTCTGGTTTAGTCTCCACCACCCATGCTCAGCACATGCCTGACACATAGTCAGCTCACATGGAGTGCAAGAAACAACAGGTGGATGAAAAACAGCTCTCATCTTTAGAAAATTCTTCCTGAGATTAAGTTAAATATGAACTTTTCCTTTTGAAACCCCAAACTGCTGCTTTCTGTTCTCACTTCAGCAACCAGAGAAAACAGCTGACTTCATTTTTCTCTGTAGCTGTATTTCTTTTACAGCCAGACTTCATTAATTCAGATAGCCAGGGGGATAAGATCATTCAGAATAACTGAATATTTTAAAGACAGATTTCTTAATACTTCCAAGCCCTTAGAGCAAAGGTCAGTGACCAAGATAAGGATAGCACAGGCAATGTGACTTCAGCATCCACATTAGTCCCTCCCCTGCCTCAAAGCATCACTGGGCTGGAGGTCCCAGGTCTGGCATCATTCCTCTAGCCCCCATCCTCAGGAATGCAGATGCCAAGCTGAGCGTCAGCATTGCCTTCAATATCAGCACCCACAGTTGTACAAGAACCAAGTTCTCACAAAGGCAAGTTCCTGGGAACTACTTGTAGGAACAGTTGCAATTATTCAGTAACTTCTTATATTCTTTACACAAAACAGTGAGGATTTTCTCTTTTAAAATAATTTGTTCTTATAATTGTCTTCTTCTTGAATCTTCCAAACTTGTTTTACACTGTTGCCTTACATTGTAACATTATTTTCAAAAATAGCTGCAAAAGGAAAATCTTATTTCCAGCACTGCTTCAGATAATATAAATTTCCAAGTTGGTGGAATCTGCATTAGCACTGATTTGGAGTGTTTGGGAAGGGCCACAAAATCATTTTTTCCTCAGCCTTCTCTTCTCCAGATAAAGTATCTCAACTTTTTTTTTTCACAGATCCTATCTCACAAATCTTTAATTGCTTGAATATGTAAACCAAAACTCCTGGTATTATTAACATATCTGTCCAAAGAGATTATTGTATAAGACAGACTTAAGCAAATGTGCCTTGAGTTCCAAATTAGTCTAAATATTCAGAAGAATGAAGTGAAAAGAGAATAAGCTCCAGAGTTGGAAAGAGGAGGCTTGATGACCTTCCTGGCTACCTGCTGGCTGTATCAAAAAAGTGACTTTTTAAAAAAACTATCCTGACCTCATATAATCATAGCTCATTGGTGATAAGCCTGGCACAGTGCATATTACAAAGTAGGTGCTCAGAAAGTTTCCAGAAGGGGTTTTTCAGGGAGAGGTGAGGGCCTCTGCAGGTACATGATATCTGTACTGTCATGGAATCGAAGACTAATCAAACCTTTGCCTGTGTGGTCAGAATTCTACTGCAGCACCCGAGTACATTTCACCAAACAGCTACCCTGGTTATTTCCTAAGCAAGTGCCATGTGACAACCATTTCCTTGGGAATTAGTTGATCACATTGTCATGAACAATTACAAACATGAGGCAAAGTACCTGGAGTTGGCTGCAAGCTGCCTTGTATATAGAAAAGATGGAGCCCATTCTCTCAAGAAATCTATTTTGGAGTTGACACCAGAAAGGTTTTTTAAAAGGCCTATACAAATGAGGTTTACTGATTTTCCTTTGCTCACAGACTTATTACATTCTCAGGGAACACTCCCAAATTAGCAAGCTGTGATTTTCAGTCTATCCTAAAATGTTATATACTTGCTTCGGTGCAATGATCTATTCTCTCTTATATATTCAAGCAAACTACTTCATTCAGTGTCACTGTTTTTCTCCCTTCCATACTCATAAATCCTCAGAAAATGGAAAACTTTAAAACCCAAACTCATTTTTACTCTGAGTACTTTGATCATATCTACAAAGTTTCAGTCAAACATGCAATGAGAACCCAGTGTAATTTACCAGCCAGAAAGAGCAATTTATGGGTGTTTAACATTCATACCATATTATTAATTGGCATATGTTCCCATAAGGCAATTGTTCATGTAACTAAGTCTTTGCATGAGTTCTCTCCAAGTTCCTAAACATCTTAAGCTACATGTGGCACTGGCAATATAAACTTAAACTGCAGATGGGAGAACAGATCTCTTTATTTGCACATCATTCTCTTCATCTGTATGGCTGAAATAAGTTTAAAAAAAAAAACAAGTCTGTTGCCAAAGTCATATCAATTAAATGGAGGTTATTCATTCTAAGTTTACTCTGTGGTTTTGTTAAAGTAGTCTAAAATGACTATACTGGTTATTTACTCACAAGCGTTGGGTAACTTTTGACTGTGGCATTAAGATGACCTTCTGGAAGAGTAAATTCAATTTGATGGTTTCAGAATGCGTGTGGAGACTTAGCTTCTAAGTTCAAATTGGATTTAAGCTTTGTGAGATTTTAAAAATATATAGGCGACTGCAAATTTGTTTTCCAACCCATGTGTTCTCTTTGATATAAAGGAAGACTGGAACTTTGGGGGTCTGGTGAACTAGTACATGGGCTTCCCTGGTGACTTAGCAGTAGAGAATCCACCTCCCAATGCAGGAGACACGGGTTCGATCCCTGGGTTTGGAAGATCCCCTGGAGAAGGAAATGGCAATCTACTCCAGTATTTTTGCCTGGAAAATCCTACGGACAGAGGAGCCTGACGGGCTACAGTCCATGGGGTCGTAAAGAGTCGGACACATCTTAGCGAGTGAACAGCAACAAACAACACCGGTACACAGAGAACGAAAATGAGAAAAACTGAAGGGAGCTAATGTGACACATATTTAAAAAGGAAAACATTATAAGACTCCTTTGTCAAGATGAAGAACAAGTTATTTAAACCAACATAAAAGACGTGCTATCTCAGGATGGGTTGGTATCCTGTGGATCTAATACTGTCAGTAGTAAGATCACATAAAATATTGTAGTGCTATGTGACTTAAGGACATAAATTGGAAAAGGTCAGGAATATGTTCCAAATGTCTGTGCTGACCATGAATTCACAGAAGCCCTTCTTGAATTTATGTAATTATTCATCTGGCATAAACCCTGAGAAAAAATTCCTTAAGTTTGCTGTATGTTCCTTCCTGTCGTTGACACTAAGACAACCTTCTGGGATGGCCCTTGGTCGAGTATTCTGAGACTTTTTTT
>NW_011494902.1:1153908-1165808 GCF_000754665.1 Bison bison bison
CCCAGGTTCGACTGCTGGGTTGGAATGATCCCCTGAAGAAGGCAAAGGCTACCCACTCCAGTATTCTTGCCTGGAGAATGCCATGGACAGAGGAGCCTATAGTCCATGGAGTTGCAAAGAGTCAGACATGACTGAGCGACTAACGCTTTCACTTTCATAAGAGCAGGGTAACATGATCACTACAGTTTAAAAACCAGCATTTGCTTGACTTGGTCAGGTGGTCTAGGAACAGACCTGGATCCCAGATTCTTGCATCTTGTTTCAGAACTCACCACTTCCAGGTTAAAGTCCTTATTAATAAGAATACAATATAGATTACTCCCATCTCTGCACAGAGAGATGGTTACCAATCAACCACTTTCCTAATCATATATCAAGTATTGTCCTCCTCAGATACTTTTCTTATTGAAAAAAAAGTTAATTTTATTAGCAAAACTTTCTAGAGTAACACCAAAATGTAGAACCACAATGGTTCCAGCTCTGATCTGTGACCATCATTTTTTTTCTAATTTAAGAAATGCTATTTTATCTCTCTCTTTTGTTTCCAATTATTCTTACTCATTCTATATCCACGACATAATTGCTCTGATCTCAGTTTTTTTTTTTTTTCCTCTTTATCTAACAATAATTTAGCTATTTGTTTCTTTTAATCCACTTTGGGACTGGTGCTTATAAAAGGTATGCTGTGCTTTTGTGCTTAGTTACTCAGTCGTGTCAGACTCTTTGTGACCCCATGGACTGCAGTCCACCAGACCTTTCTGTCCATGGGGAGTCTCAAGGCAAGAATACTAGAGTGGGTTGCCATGCCCTCCTCCAGGAGATCTTCCCAACCTAGGGATCA
This sequence comes from Bison bison bison, assembly GCF_000754665.1. Lineage (NCBI taxonomy): Eukaryota > Metazoa > Chordata > Mammalia > Artiodactyla > Bovidae > Bison > Bison bison. Next base: position 1,154,750 of record NW_011494902.1, read on the forward strand.
AACCCAGGTCTCCCACATTGCAGTTGGATTCTTTACCACCTGAGCCATCAGGGAAGCCCTTAAAAGGCATAATAAAGTTCTAAACAAACAGTGTTTACTGGTTCTCCTTAGTTCAAAGAGGTATTGTATTCTCAGATCACATCGCCAAATTTGTAAATTATAATTTCCCCTTAGAGAAAATACAGCATATTTATCCTAAAAGGCTATCCTTGTATCTGTTTAATGATCTAACTTCTCTCTCAGCTTCACTCCATCTCTATCTGCTCTGCCAAAAGGAAGTGAAAAGTTGAACAATTATCTGGTGAATCTGATAGACACAGATGGCTATTATGGGTAAATCTGTCTTTCTAAATCTCTAAGACTCCATATCAGGTTTCCTGAATTATATGGACAACTGCCTCTACTCTCCGTTTTACCTGCCTGGATAACATCTGCTCTGATAAGGCAAGTGAGGAAAGGGAGGAAAGAAAATAAATTGGAGGTAAGCTGCTGCAGGAAGAGTGTCAAAGCAACTTAATTTGTTAGGAAGCCTATAAAAATAGAGGAGCATGAGGAGATTCAGATTTATCAGTTTAAAAACAGATTAAAAATATTAAAGATGTTTATAAGAGCTTAAGCATCCTATGTATTACAAACCTATTTTTTAAATTAAAATTTTACATACTCTAAAATTACAAATTATTTTAGTTTGTTTTTATTACATTATTGATATTTAATAAAAGGGCCCCAGAAAGATAAGAATTTAAAGCTCATGGTTGTTTTTCTCCATTTGTCTCTCTCTATAACGATTTTTCAAATTGTATGCAAAAAGGAAGAAAAAAGCTTAAATCTTCATGCCTTGAAATTAAAAAAAAAACAACATTCTCTTTCATGTGCCTTACTTGCTTGGTTCAGGATTTTAATTAATATAAGGTAATCTGTTTTAAGTGGATATTCAAGGATCATTTATTTTTCTTTTATGTGACTGTAGCTGAAATGTGGGTGAAGAGAAGGCTAAAGTAGATATGAGCCTATCTTTCCAGTTCAGCTGTCACTCTCCACTCTCCAATATTCCATGGTTGTTTCTATAGAAGATAATAAAGAAGTAATGAAATCCAACAGACCAAAGGATATGAATATGGGTAAAAATATATAGAGATTTTTGCTTCTGTCCATTAAGGATTAACTATATCAGGAACAACATACACTATTAAACACTGTTTTCAGGTATTGGACAGCAGGGAGCATAGAACTTGATCTCCGGATGAAGGAAAACAAATGAAGTGAGCTCTGTAATGTCTGCAGCCAACTTCTGGGTGGTGGTTTCCAGACTGAAAACGAAGAGAAGAAACATGAACAGAGTCTAGAGGGCCTGCTGAATTGAAGAGGTTAATATAGGCGTGTGTGTGTTGGTGGTGGTGGTGGGGTAGTCAAAGCAGCTAGAATTTGCAGGGCTATGTCTTAGAAAGAAAGGATAATAGCTGAAATTTTCCTACAGTCTTGAACTATGTATTAACCTGCACATGCATGAGGTGAGATTCATGAGGTCAGAGAAGCAATGATTATGAAGCTGTAGGTTAAATAATTTTTTGAGCTCACATAAGGCTGAAAATAGTTTACATTTCCATCATCTATGGAGAATATGCCTTTCAAAAGATGGACCACATGATACAGTCCTAAAAAGGGTCAAACCATAGTCATGAAGCTAAATCATTCCAGAATAAAGTCTCCCATGGATTGTCATAACAAAACTTAAGAGCAAGCTTGAAAAATAATATTAATCTGTAAATAACTGCACCCCCAAATAAAGAACAACAGTCTTTATAGGAATACAATGAAACCAAGCACTCAACAATGTAAAATTGACAGTTTCTGGCATCCAATCAAAAATCATTACTAGGCATGAAAAGAAGCAGGAAAATATGCTCCATATCCAAGAGAAAAGTTAATCAGTAGAAACAAAGTAATGAGATCATGAAATTAAATAAGAACTTAAACATATTGTAGATGTCATAAATATGTACAAAGATATAAAGTAAAACTGGAACATAATTAGGAGATATTAAAATAATAAAAATATACAAGTGGAAACTGTAGACAGGAAAAAATACATCTAAATAAAAAAACACACTATACAAAATTAACAGTAGATTTCAGAGCTATTAGATACAGCAGAAAGAAAGATCAGTGAATTTTAAAACGTAACAAAATAAATTATCCAAAATAAGGCACATAGAGAAAAAACAGTTAAAGACAGAGTCTATCAGTGACCTGGAAGTCAATACAAAACAGTCTAAATATGTATAATTGGAGCCCTGGAAGGAAAGAAAAGGCAGTGGAAAAATTATGTGAATTAATAGCCAAAAGTGTACATATTTGAAAAAAAAAAAAGCTAGAAACCCAAAATCTAAGAGACTCAATGAACCTGAACCTGAACCAACATGGAGAAAATGACATTTAGACTCATCATAATCAAACTATTGAAAATCAATAATACAGATGAAATCTTAATGGCAACTGAGAAGAAAGATACTTTACAGAACAGAGGGAAAACTGACAGCAGACTTCATGCTGGAAACTACATAAACCAAAAGAAAATGAAATCACATCTTTAAAGTCTTGAGAGAGGGGAAAAAAATCCAACAAAACCTTTCAAACTTTAAAAAATTAATTTGAATTAATCACCTTCTCAACTAATTTAAAAACCAAGGGAAAATATATGCTTTTCAAACTAACAAAAAGCGGAGAGAATTCATTGCCCAGAAAATTTTTAGTGTAAGATATTAAGGGAAGCTTCACAAGCAGATGAAAAATATGTATCAGGTAGAAATCAGGATGGATATAATAGAATGAAAATAGAAAGAAATGTAATTATATGCTATATAAAGTATATTTTTCTTATTTTTAAAATCTCTCTAGAAGATAATTCACTAAAGTTAATTTACAACATATTGCAAGGTTTTCAACATCTAGAAGTTAAATATCCAACAATAGTATAAACAGTGAAAAAGATTATAAGAAAGTAATCTGTAATACAGATAGATATATTATAGATAGACTGCTAAAGGAAAGATGTAATTACATTTAAACATTAGTTCATTCACTAAACCAAGCCAAAACAAAAACCCACTAAACCCCAAAGATGTATACTAATAAAGTGCAAATGGAGGTAAAGTGGAATCATAAAAAAATACCCAATTCAAAAGACGGCACATACAGCCCCAGAGACCAGGAGGACACAAGCTCCCTGGGGGAAGCTCCTAGAGAAAAAACTTTAAAAGAAACTGTCCATGACCTAATGCATTTGATTAAGTGGAAATTAATATTGAAAGGGGCCTTACAATTTTGTTGGAGAATTTGGAATTAAAAAGCAGCACATAGAAACCTGATAATTGGGATAAAATGTCATTATTAATCCTAGAAAAAATTCTAAGCTATATAAGAAAGGAACTTATAAGTAGTATAATTGGTTCATTACTGAATAGTATTTACATAATCATAAAGCTCTAAACAATACATACTAAGTTAACCAAAATCTGTAATACATTTTTTTTTGGAAGAAAAAGGGAAGAAGAAAGGATCAAGAATGCAAATTCATAATTTCACATAATATAAAGTCAATAGATAAGTTTACATTTTCAAAAACTCAAGAAATGGCAGTGTTCATTTGTCATTTCAGAATATAGAGGTGCAAGGCTGAAAGAAATAACTGAAAGACTAAAAACTAGCCGTACTCTGGGCCCCAGGGCTCTGAGGACTGGGGCAGAGAAATTTGTTTTTATTATGTCTTAGAGAATTTTTTAACTCGAAACTAGAATAAAATAAAAATCACCGGTGCAAAAACCAAAACCAAAAAAACAAAAGAAGGCAGAAAAAGAGGCAAAAATATAAATAACAGATGGAATAAATAAAACATATTACGATAATAGATCTAAACTCAATTAAACTAAATTAAATATCCCAATTAATAGGCTGAGATTGTTAAATTTGGTTTTTAAAAAATCAAGACCCAATAATATGTTATTTATGAGAAATCTGCTTTAAATACATTCATGGATCAGAATATTCAATACTATTCAGATGTCAATTCTCTCCAAAATGATCTATAAATTCAATGCATTCATTGAAGTTAAATGCACTCATATGCAGGTCAAGGAGAAGGCAATGGCAACCCACTCCAGTACCCTGGCCTGGAAAATCCTATGGATGGAGGAGCCTGGTAGGCTGCAGTCCATGGGGTCGCTAAGTTGGACACGACTGAGTGACTTCACTCTCACTTTTCGCTTTCATGCATTGGAATAGGAAATGGCAACCCACTCTAGTGTTCTTGCCTGGAGGATCCCAGGGACGGGGGAGGCTGGTGGGCTGCCATCTATGGGGTCACACAGAGTCAGACACGACTGAAGTGGCTTAGCAATATGCAGGTCAAGAAGCAACAGATAGAATCAGACACGGAACAACAGACTGGTTCCAATTTGGGAAAGGAGTACATCAAGGCTGTATATTGTCACCCTGCTTATTTAATTTATATGCAGAGTACATGATATGAAATGTGGGGCTGGATGAATTACAAGCTGGAATCAAGATTGCCAGGAGAAATATCAACAACCTCAGATATGCAGATGACACCACTCTTATGGCATAAAGTGAAGAGGAACTAAAGAGACTCTTGATAAAAAAGAAAGAGGAGAGTGAAAAAGTTGGCTTAAAACTCAGCATTCAGAAAACTAAAATCGTGGTATCTGATCCCATCACTTCATGGCAAATAGATGAGGAAACAATGGAAACAGGGACAGACTTTATTTTTTGGGGCTCCCAAATCACTGCAGATGGTGACTGCAGACATGAAATTAAAAGACACTTGCTCCTTGGAAGAAAAGCTATGACAAACCTAGACAGCGTATTAAAAAGCAGAGATATTACTTTACCAACAAAGGTCCATATAGTCAAAGCTATGGTTTTTCCAGTAGTCATGTATGGATGTGAGAGTTGGACTATAAAGAAAGCTGAGCACCGAAGAATTGATGCTTTTGAACTGTGGTATAGGAGAAGACTCTTGAGAGTCCCTTGGACTGCAAAGAGATCAAACCAGTCCATCCTAAAGGAAATCAGTCCTAAATATTCATTGGAAGGACTGATCCTGAAGCTGAAGCTCCAGTACTTGCAGCTGACTCATTGGAAAAGACCCTGATGCTGAGAAAGACTAAAGGCAGGTGGAGAAGGGGATGACAGAGGATGAGATGGTTCGATAGCATCACCGACTTGAGGGACATGAGTTTGAGCAAACTCAGGGAGATGGTGAAGGACAGGGAAGCCTGACTTGCTGCAGTCCATGGGGTCGCAAAGAGTCAGACACGACCGAGCAACAGAACTGAACTGGATGCACTCAAAATCAAAACACTATCAGGCTTTTTTATAGACACTGAGAAACTGATTCTAAAATTCTTTAAAAACGCAAACATTTTTTAGAAAGTAAAACAACGTCAGAAGACTGACAGTACACAATACCTGAATTCTATTTGGCTACAGTAAGCAAGAGAATGTGGTTCTGGGTTAGGATTTGCATATAGATCAGTGGAACAGAACACATATCAGAAATAGACTCACAAATACATTGTCAATTGATTCCTGACAAGGATGACAAGGTAATTTAATAAGGGAAAGGTATATCTTCAACAAAAGGTACTGGAAACACTGAATATTCATACAGAGAAAATTGAACCTCACCTCTTTCCTTATACCCATAAAATTTCTAGAAGAAAACAAAGAAGAATATTTCTGTGATGTTGGATTAGGTAGCACTTTTTTAAACACAACTCAAAAACATGAACTATAAAACAAAAAAAAAAGTTAAACTGGATCAAAAGTTAAAAAAAAAAATCTTTCTCTTCAAAAGTATTGTTAAGAAAATTAAAAGGCAAACAACAGGTTGGAAGAAAATGGCAAAAATATTTCAACTAAGGGATTTGGATATAGAATAAAAAGACCTTTCATGCAATAATGAGGACAAGCAACTAAATAGTAAATTGAGCAAAATATTTGAATGCATGTGTCACCAAAGAAGATATATGGATGGCAAATAGACACATGAAAAGATGCTCAACATTAACATACATAAGGGAGACATGAGTGAAAATCACCATGAGGGGACTTTCCCTCGTGGTCCAGTGGGAAAACATCTGCTTTCCAGTGCAGGGGGTGTGGGTTTGCTCCCTGGTTGAGGAACTACAATCCGACATGTCACAGGGCAACTAAGCCTGTACTCTACAACTAAAGAGCCTGTGTGCTACAACTAGAGAAGCCTATGTGCTACAAGCTACACCCAGCACAGCCATGAATAAAGTTAGGGGATACATTTAAGAAAATTTTAAAAAATAAAATCATAATAAGATATCATTATACTCCTCTAAAAATGGCTAAAATTCAAAAGACTAAGAATATTAAATGTTGATGAGAGTGCTGAATAAGATGAATTCTCATATCTTTTTGGTATGAGTACAGAATGGTAAAACTTCTTTGGAAAACAGTTTGGCAGTTTCTTGTAAAGTTAAACATACACTCATCATGTGACTCCACAATAATACTATTACCCAAAAGAAAGAATAATATCCACCTAAAGACTCACATACAAATATGTATAGCAGCTTTATGCATAATACCTAAGCAGGAAATAACTGAAATGTCCATCAACTAGTGAATGGATAAACAAATGTGGTATATCCATACAATGAAATGCCTATCAGCAACAACACACACACACACACACACACACACACAAACTGAGGATACAGATAACAACATGTGTGATTCTCAAAACCATTATGCTAATTAAAAGAGGCCAAACCTCAAATATTACATACTGGTTGATTAATTCCACTTACATAAAATTCTAGAAAAGGCAACACTAAAGTGACAGGAAGCAGATCAGTGGCTGGTTACCCAAGCCCAGTGGTGTTGAGAGAGGTTTGGATGTAAAGGGGCATGAGGGGATACTCTGGGGTGATGAAAATGTTATATATCTTAATTGTGATAGTGGTTCTACAACCACATATATCAATTAATCAAAACTCACTGAACTGGATGCTTGCAATGGGTACATTTTGTTGTTAGATATATTATAACTACCAATAAAGATTTACTAAATCTTTAAATCCAAAAATTTAAACAATCCTGGTTAAACATGGCTGAACAGAGGAATTGGACTTTCCCCACATATAACTTTGAATAAACTTTAGAGGTATCTGAAAGTGATGTTGAGGAGGAAGTTTCTTCAGGACTCACTAGGAAGCAAAACTGGAGCCATTCCTTAATCTTAGATCCATGTAGCACACAAAAGGCTTTGGGTGCAGGGAGGCCGGGTGTGCTGCGGTTCATGGGGTGGCAAAGAGTTGGACACGACTGAGCGACTGAACTGGAACTGGATTCCTTCATCTTTTCAATAATCTTGGGAAGTAGCTACTATTATCCCCAGTTGGTAGAGGAGGAAGCAAAGCTCTTAGAAATGAAGATGGTGATTGGACAGAGTACAAGTCCAGCTCCAAAGCTCAGGCTCCCTCTATTCTTCAACCTACCTGCCAGTAGGGTTAGGGATCCCCATTATCAGAGAGCCTGCCAGGGACTGTGTAGTGTAGTACTTCTCCAGCTTGGGACATGGTACCTAGACCCCTGGTTTCTCTGGATGTGTGTCCCAGGCTTCTTTGCAGCAAGGGTCCTTAAGAAGGCAGTAAATCATGACTGTACAAGCAGCCTAGATATGCTCTGTGCTGATGCATTTGACCTTCATCGTACCTCGTATTTCTGCAGCATAACATTTGCTGACTGCTAACTATGGTGCACGCATTTTGCTTGCATCGGGTTACTACGCAACATGCAATGGACACATTTTACATATGAGGAAACTGAGGTTTTTAAGGTTAATAAAGTTGCCCATGATCATATAGCTACAAGCAGGCTTGACTGTACGTGATCCCAATGTTGTCTTCTATGTTCAGTTTACTGAACACTCTGAATGAGTGAAGTGGAATGCTTTTGGTGGATAGTAACACATTAAACAGTAAGTATGTGTTATCTCACAGTCCATGATTACAATGAGTTGCATGCATGTGTGCGTGCTCAGTCCCTCAGTTGTGTCCGACTCTTTATGACCCCATGGAGCCTGTCAGGCTCCTCTGTCCATGGGATTTTCCAGGCAAGAATACTGGAGTGGGTTCCCATTTCCTAGTCCAAGGGATCGTCCTAACCCAGGGATCAAATCTGTGTCTCCTGTATGGGCAGGAGAACTCTTTACCATTGAGCTTCAGGGAACAGCTTTAGGGCTGCCTTAATCTGGGTTTCCCTGCAATTTGCTTGACTCTGCCCTTCCTGTATCTCGGCTTTCTCTTCCTGTTGAGGTAGGAGTTGGTTGGAGTAGTCCTGCAACAGTCAGCTCTACATTCCCAAGATTAGACGGAAAGAGAAGCTGATTCCATATGAAACTCTCTATACCTAAAACCATAATTAGTCAGGTGAGGGTCACAAGCTCATTCCTGGACCAATCCATGTCACTGGGAGGATGCCACTCAGGGGGTGGCTCAGGCCTGGGTTCTCATCACTGGCAAAGGGATGTGAGGGCAATCTGGTTGCAACATCTGTCACCACATTGATCTCCAGGACTGGTTTGGCTGATCTGGCTGGCTAGGCAGGTGCCCCCTTCCTCTGAAACCTGCTTGTTCGGTTGAAGAGGACAACCATCCCTGATAGAGGAGGACAGGTCTTCGGTCAAGAGTATACAGGTAGCTGTGCTCCCCCTCTGGAACCTCCAAACAAGCTCTCATCACTGGCAGGGACAGTTACCATGACTGTGCTAATCACACAGCACCCCTGGAGCACAGACGAATGTTGGGGTGGCAACCATACTGTGAGCTACATTCTTTTTAGTTATTATTTCAATGGAATTGTACAGCAACAGTATGTGTCAGTGATAATTTCCATTTTACAGGTGAGAACGCAAATGCACAGGGAACAGATGTCTCTTGGGGACATGAGTACATACACAGCAGCCAGGATTCAAAGTCAGGTCTTCCAAGTTCACAGTTCTTTTCACTGCTTGGCAACTACTCTGACCTTAACCCATGCTTCCTCCTCAGAACCAAATTCTAAGATGCTACTGAGAACCTATTCATCTTCTAGGATCTCTCTTCTGGTATTTATCATCCCTTTTTCCTAATTCAATAACCATTTCATTATGGACTCTAGTGAGCCATTTATAACCAAGTCAGAAGGCCTTTTTTAAAAAAGCACTTCTCTTCTAATGAGGTTTTATAGCTATCATTTAAAAGAAATAATCTGATGTACCTTAAAACCTATTTAGTGTGATGGAGACTTTCTTCTCTTTTTTCCTCTTCAATCTTATTTTTTCAATAAGCTCGTGTTCAGAAATACTGTCCTTTTCAAATTCTTTTTTCACATCTACCTTCCGCATGCTATCAAACTATACCCGCAGGCCTTCTGGTCTCATCACCTGTATTCATTCTCCATAATGGGCCTAATGAGACACTTTTGGCCTTTGGGCTTTTAAAGCAAAAATGTCATAAAGGTATCATCTTTTCCCTTAAAAAGATATATAAGAGAAATCACATGGAAAAACTCCTCAAACACCTACAAAACTCTAAAAACATCTACACACAGCAGTGTTTCATCAAGTGTCCCAAAGGAACAGAAATAGAGAACTGGCCCAGGTATGACTGTGACCTTGGTACCTAGCGGAGCCCCAGATGCTAGTATAAAGCATCCCTGGGTTGGGGTCCATCTTACATTTTAAAATGTGAAGTTCATGTCCTTTGACTTTCCCAAATATCATGCACTGAGTTGGGAAGGCAGAAACCAGTACGTCTTAGTCTAAGATACAGAAACCAAGATAAAGATTTGCTTAATTAATAAGGGATAAAATTGTAACTGAAACTTAGGTACACTGGTTCTAGGATCAGTGCTGTTTATACTGCACTATTTTGATTCCTGAAAAGTTAAGGAAGTTGCTTGAAAAATGTGAAGACTTAGGAATTAATTTCGTACCACTGATCCTGGAATTTAAGTTTGAATCATTTATATATATTTTGACCTTTTGGTGGTGTTCAGGAAAAGCAAACAAGGCTTGACAGGAAATCTGATGAGTAGCTGCAACCATTTTGACCCAAGGCTAATATATAAAATTCAAAAGATGTTCAGGAATACATGTTGGTACCATCTAAAGATAACTGTCATAACCTGGCCTTCCAACAGAAAGATATTATCATTGCACATTGAATAATGTTGAACGTGCTGTTGATTCTTTAGAAAATATATATCTCTTGAAGATAAGAAGAAAGAGGTGAAAGAGTCATCAAAGAAGACTCCCAGGGACTTCACTGGTGATACAGTGGTTAAGAATCCACCTGCCAATGCAGGGTACATGGTGTGATCCCTGGTCTGAGAAGATCCCGCATGCTTTAGGGGAACTAAGCCCGTGTGCTGCAGCAACAGAGCCTGCCTGCGGCAACTACTGAAGCCCACACACCCTAGAGCCCATGCTCTGCAACAAGAGAAGACACTGAAATGAGAAGCCCGCTCACTGCAATGAAGAGTAGCCCTGGCTCACTGCAACTAGAGGAAGCCCACACAGCAACAAAGATGCAGGACAGCCAAAAATAAACAGATACCTTTGAAAAAAATCTCTCATTTTTCTAAATGTGAAGAATTGGGAGTATAGCAATGGTGCATGTGTGCTAAGTTGCTTCAGTTGTGTCTGACTCTTTGCGACCCTATGGACTGTAGCCCGTCAGGCTCCTCTGTCCATGGTATTCTCCAGGCAAGAATACTCGAGTGGGTTGCCATTTCTTCCTCCAGGGGATCTTCCTGATCCAGGGATCGAACCCAGGTCTTTCATATCTCCTGCATTGGCAGGTGGGTTCTTTACCACTAACGCCATCAGGGAAGTCCCTATTTTAGGGGTTACTAAAATAGGAGCCAATTGAGAGCTAGAGAAAAAAAATCATAATAAGAAAGTAAGCATGGTGAGAAGGAGGAGATGGAGAAACTGAAGGGAATCACGATGGTGAAGGCCATT